>NW_026047222.1:70000-75000 GCF_023864345.2 Schistocerca serialis cubense
CTTAACCTAACCTAATTTGTGCCTTAACCTAACCTAATTTGTGCCTTAACCTAACCTAATTTGTGCCGTAACCTAACCTAATTTGTGCCGTAACGTAACCCATGTTGTGCCGTAACGTAACCCATGTTGTGCCGTAACGTAACCCATGTTGTGCCGTAACGTAACCCATGTTGTGCCGTAACGTAACCCATGTTGTGCCGTAACGTAACCCATGTTGTGCCTTAACCTAACCCATGTTGTGCCTTAACCTAACCCATGTTGTGCCTTAACCTAACCCATGTTGTGCCTTAACCTAACCCATGTTGTGCCTTAACCTAACCCATGTTGTGCCTTAACCTAACCCACGTTGTGCCTTAACCTAACCTACGTTGTGCCTTAACCTAACCCATGTTGTGCCTTAACCTAACCCATGTTGTGCCTTAACCTAACCCATGTTGTGCCTTAACCTAACCCATGTTGTGCCTTAACCTAACCCATGTTGTGCCTTAACCTAACCCATGTTGTGCCTTAACCTAACCCATGTTGTGCCTTAACCTAACCCATGGTGTGCCTTAACCTAACCCATGTTGTGCCTTAACCTAACCCATGTTGTGCCTTAACCTAACCCACGTTGTGCCTTAACCTAACCCACGTTGTGCCTTAACCTAACCCACGTTGTGCCTTAACCTAACCCACGTTGTGCCTTAACCTAACCTACGTTGTGCCTTAACCTAACCCATGTTGTGCCTTAACCTAACCCATGTTGTGCCTTAACCTAACCCATGTTGTGCCTTAACCTAACCCATGTTGTGCCTTAACCTAACCCATGTTGTGCCTTAACCTAACCCATGGTGTGCCTTAACCTAACCCATGGTGTGCCTTAACCTAACCCATGGTGTGCCTTAACCTAACCCATGTTGTGCCTTAACCTAACCCATGTTGTGCCTTAACCTAACCCATGTTGTGCCTTAACCTAACCCATGTTGTGCCTTAACCTAACCCATGTTGTGCCTTAACCTAACCCATGTTGTGCCTTAACCTAACCCATGTTGTGCCTTAACCTAACCCATGTTGTGCCTTAACCTAACCCATGTTGTGCCTTAACCTAACCCATGTTGTGCCTTAACCTAACCCATGTTGTGCCTTAACCTAACCCATGTTGTGCCTTAACCTAACCCATGTTGTGCCTTAACCTAACCCATGTTGTGCCTTAACCTAACCCATGTTGTGCCTTAACTTAACCCATGTTGTGCCTTAACCTAACCCATGTTGTGCCTTAACCTAACCCATGTTGTGCCTTAACCTAACCCATGTTGTGCCTTAACCTAACCCATGTTGTGCCTTAACCTAACCCATGTTGTGCCTTAACCTAACCCATGTTGTGCCTTAACCTAACCCATGTTGTGCCTTAACCTAACCCATGTTGTGCCTTAACCTAACCCATGTTGTGCCTTAACCTAACCCATGTTGTGCCTTAACCTAACCCATGTTGTGCCTTAACCTAACCCATGTTGTGCCTTAACCTAACCCATGTTGTGCCTTAACCTAACCCATGTTGTGCCTTAACCTAACCCATGTTGTGCCTTAACCTAACCCATGTTGTGCCTTAACCTAACCCATGTTGTGCCTTAACCTAACCCATGTTGTGCCTTAACCTAACCCATGTTGTGCCTTAACCTAACCCATGTTGTGCCTTAACCTAACCCATGTTGTGCCTTAACGTAACCCATGTTGTGCCTTAACGTAACCCATGTTGTGCCTTAACGTAACCCATGTTGTGCCTTAACCTAACCTATAATGTGCCTTAACCTAACCTAAAGTGCGCCGTAACCTAAACTATATTGCGCCTTAACCTGACGCACGTTGTCGCTGAACCTGCTCTGTAATTGTTATGCAACCCGTTAAAGTAGTGTAGTGTTGCCTAACCGCAACCCTCGCAATATAGTTCGCTACTCGCACTGCCCGGTCCCCTGTGTATCGCGTCATGTTAAACACCTTGCAGGTGTTGCTGACTTTCCACATGCTCCTGCTATACACTGTAGTGTGGATAGCAGCAGGACGTACATGCCCCCCCCCCTTCCCCCCTGCCTTCGCAAGCTGGTCGGTGAGAAGTTTGCATGTTCAATGCCCTTCGCATGCCGACGTACTCAGCCTACGTTGTGGTACGGCCTGTCACCTGTCCGCCGATGTACGCAAAACCCACAAACTGTACTGCACATTGCTCCGTATGTACTGAATGATACATCGTGGCCCATGTGACCGTATGACGACAGCGCCTAGCAACGGCGGACCATACAGTCCAAATATTGTGCACGCAGCTACGTGTCGTCTCCCTATAAGAGCTGGATTGCAGTGTGGTACGCCATACAGACGTGTGGGAGGAACGGACGCCCTGGATGGCGATCAGCATGAGCAGTCTGTTGATGTAGTGGAGCGTGTATTCGGACGTAGTCGTCTCTTCTCACACACCGTGATAGCATGTTGCACCGCGTTCCACATCTGCGACATGCTGCAGAGGCGGGCTGACAGTCGTTCGCGCAATGGACACCGCATACGTACGGGGTCTACCTTCCACGTGTTCTCTAGGCGTGCACATGTTGTTGCGTCTATGTGGGCAGACGTAGTGTGTTGTGACACCTGACACAGGCATGCAATACTCGTTGCAAATGGCGATGGACGTGTACGTTTGCTGGTGACGTTACGCAAATGAACAACCGGTAACCCGTTGTGGTGCGGTTGTTCTCGCTAGAGGTGAATCAGTGTTGGCGACGATCGGTCGAGCTATTAACCGGTTGTTTCAGGGATACCCACCATGCCCACGAACGTGAAAGGGGACCCACCATGCCCACGAACGTGAAAGGGGATCTGGGTGTGAGGCGATACGCGGCGGTGGCTGGGTGGGACCGTCCCCGGCCGGTGAGGGGGGGCCGCCCGGCGTGCTGGCAGCGCGGTGCGTGGGCGCACGCGCTACAGCCGGCTGGTGGGGGCGGCCGGTGGCAGGCGCGCCGGCCGACGGACGCGGCAGGCGGCGCAGCTGCGCGCCGGCGCCCCCTGCTCGCGGCGCCTTGCGGCCAAAGTAGGTCCTCGCGGGCCCGGTGCGAAGCGCGGTGGCCATCTGCAGTGTGCTGGTCCGATTGAGGACTTTGTGCGCTGAGGATGCGCCGCCGCTCGGCGCCGCGACGCCGTCTGCTGCTCGGTCGCCCCAGCGGTTCTCGCAGGTGGTTTGTATCGCAGCTGTGCGGACGTGTTGGCGCGTGCGCTGTGCTGGGAGAGTTCGCTTCGGCACCCAAGTAGGGCTTTTGTCCTTCTGTGGCGCTGGCGTTGGAGCTGCCGGTCACCGTAGGTGGCGCGTGTTGTCTCCCGCCGGCAATGCCACGACAGCACGCTCCCGGGCCTCTGTCGGCAGCGGCAAGCTCAGTTGGGAGCACGGGTGGTCGCACCTAAAGCGTCTACTCGCCTAACTCCGGGCGATTGCGCCTCTCTCGAACCCGACCAAGTACTTAGGACGGCGCTGCGCGCCGCCGGGACCTGAGAGGGTTTCGAGGTGTGTTGTGCAGGGGAGCTCAGCCTCCTCCTGTTTGCAGAATAATTGAGCGGACGCTTGCGTGTTCGCGCGGGCCCCCGGGACACACTCCCGGGCGGCCGGCTGCTCAGCTCTAGTTGACGCAGCTCCCTGGTTGATCCTGCCAGTAGTCATATGCTTGTCTCAAAGATTAAGCCATGCATGTCTCAGTACAAGCCGCATTAAGGTGAAACCGCGAATGGCTCATTAAATCAGTTATGGTTCCTTAGATCGTACCCACGTTACTTGGATAACTGTGGTAATTCTAGAGCTAATACATGCAAACAGAGTCCCGACCAGAGATGGAAGGGACGCTTTTATTAGATCAAAACCAATCGGTCGGCTCGTCCGGTCCGTTTGCCTTGGTGACTCTGAATAACTTAGGGCTGATCGCACGGTCCTCGTACCGGCGACGCATCTTTCAAATGTCTGCCTTATCAACTGTCGATGGTAGGTTCTGCGCCTACCATGGTTGTAACGGGTAACGGGGAATCAGGGTTCGATTCCGGAGAGGGAGCCTGAGAAACGGCTACCACATCCAAGGAAGGCAGCAGGCGCGCAAATTACCCACTCCCGGCACGGGGAGGTAGTGACGAAAAATAACGATACGGGACTCATCCGAGGCCCCGTAATCGGAATGAGTACACTTTAAATCCTTTAACGAGTATCTATTGGAGGGCAAGTCTGGTGCCAGCAGCCGCGGTAATTCCAGCTCCAATAGCGTATATTAAAGTTGTTGCGGTTAAAAAGCTCGTAGTTGGATTTGTGTCCCACGCTGTTGGTTCACCGCCCGTCGGTGTTTAACTGGCATGTATCGTGGGACGTCCTGCCGGTGGGGCGAGCCGAAGGCGTGCGACCGCCTCGTGCGTGCTCGTGCGTCCCGAGGCGGACCCCGTTGAAATCCTACCAGGGTGCTCTTTATTGAGTGTCTCGGTGGGCCGGCACGTTTACTTTGAACAAATTAGAGTGCTTAAAGCAGGCAAGCCCGCCTGAATACTGTGTGCATGGAATAATGGAATAGGACCTCGGTTCTATTTTGTTGGTTTTCGGAACCCGAGGTAATGATTAATAGGGACAGGCGGGGGCATTCGTATTGCGACGTTAGAGGTGAAATTCTTGGATCGTCGCAAGACGAACAGAAGCGAAAGCATTTGCCAAGTATGTTTTCATTAATCAAGAACGAAAGTTAGAGGTTCGAAGGCGATCAGATACCGCCCTAGTTCTAACCATAAACGATGCCAGCCAGCGATCCGCCGCAGTTCCTCCGATGACTCGGCGGGCAGCCTCCGGGAAACCAAAGCTTTTGGGTTCCGGGGGAAGTATGGTTGCAAAGCTGAAACTTAAAGGAATTGACGGAAGGGCACCACCAGGAGTGGAGCCTGCGGCTTAATTTGACTCAACACGGGAAACCTCACCAGGCCCGGACACCGGAAGGATTGACAGATTGATAGCTCTTTCT
>NW_026047222.1:77500-87500 GCF_023864345.2 Schistocerca serialis cubense
CTAATCGAACCATCTAGTAGCTGGTTCCCTCCGAAGTTTCCCTCAGGATAGCTGGTGCTCGTACGAGTCTCATCCGGTAAAGCGAATGATTAGAGGCCTTGGGGCCGAAACGACCTCAACCTATTCTCAAACTTTAAATGGGTGAGATCTCCGGCTTGCTTGATATGCTGAAGCCGCGAGCAAACGACTCGGATCGGAGTGCCAAGTGGGCCACTTTTGGTAAGCAGAACTGGCGCTGTGGGATGAACCAAACGCCGAGTTAAGGCGCCCGAATCGACGCTCATGGGAAACCATGAAAGGCGTTGGTTGCTTAAGACAGCAGGACGGTGGCCATGGAAGTCGGAATCCGCTAAGGAGTGTGTAACAACTCACCTGCCGAAGCAACTAGCCCTGAAAATGGATGGCGCTGAAGCGTCGTGCCTATACTCGGCCGTCAGTCTGGCAGTCATGGCCGGTCCTTGCGGCCGGCCGCGAAGCCCTGACGAGTAGGAGGGTCGCGGCGGTGGGCGCAGAAGGGTCTGGGCGTGAGCCTGCCTGGAGCCGCCGTCGGTGCAGATCTTGGTGGTAGTAGCAAATACTCCAGCGAGGCCCTGGAGGGCTGACGCGGAGAAGGGTTTCGTGTGAACAGCCGTTGCACACGAGTCAGTCGATCCTAAGCCCTAGGAGAAATCCGATGTTGATGGGGGCCGTCATAGCATGATGCACTTTGTGCTGGCCCCCGTTGGGCGAAAGGGAATCCGGTTCCTATTCCGGAACCCGGCAGCGGAACCGATACAAGTCGGGCCCCTCTTTTAGAGATGCTCGTCGGGGTAACCCAAAAGGACCCGGAGACGCCGTCGGGAGATCGGGGAAGAGTTTTCTTTTCTGCATGAGCGTTCGAGTTCCCTGGAATCCTCTAGCAGGGAGATAGGGTTTGGAACGCGAAGAGCACCGCAGTTGCGGCGGTGTCCCGATCTTCCCCTCGGACCTTGAAAATCCGGGAGAGGGCCACGTGGAGGTGTCGCGCCGGTTCGTACCCATATCCGCAGCAGGTCTCCAAGGTGAAGAGCCTCTAGTCGATAGAATAATGTAGGTAAGGGAAGTCGGCAAATTGGATCCGTAACTTCGGGATAAGGATTGGCTCTGAGGATCGGGGCGTGTCGGGCTTGGTCGGGAAGTGGGTCAGCGCTAACGTGCCGGGCCTGGGCGAGGTGAGTGCCGTAGGGGTGCCGGTAAGTGCGGGCGTTTAGCGCGGGCGTGGTCTGCTCTCGCCGTTGGTCGGCCTCGTGCTGGCCGGCGGTGCAGGATGCGCGCGCCTGCGCGGCGTTCGCGCCCCGGTGCTTCAACCTGCGTGCAGGATCCGAGCTCGGTCCCGTGCCTTGGCCTCCCACGGATCTTCCTTGCTGCGAGGCCGCGTCCGCCTTAGCGTGCTCCTCCGGGGGCGCGCGGGTGCGCGGATTCTCTTCGGCCGCCATTCAACGATCAACTCAGAACTGGCACGGACTGGGGGAATCCGACTGTCTAATTAAAACAAAGCATTGCGATGGCCCTAGCGGGTGTTGACGCAATGTGATTTCTGCCCAGTGCTCTGAATGTCAACGTGAAGAAATTCAAGCAAGCGCGGGTAAACGGCGGGAGTAACTATGACTCTCTTAAGGTGGCCGGGTGGCGGCGGTGTGGCTGCATCCGGACTTGGCTTTTCGAAGTGCGGTCTTGATGTAGTCGTGCTGCTGCTGCGAGGTGCCTTCCTTGGGTTATGGTTACAGGGAGAGTGATGCGCAATACATGGGCCTAGCCCTCTTAGCCTCTCCTCTCCTGCGGTCTTCTCCCCTTCTCGTGGGCCCGCTGATTTTCGCAGAGTGGAAGACCGCACCAGGGGCTTGGGGGGGTTACCAGCCCCCCCTCGCACTATCCCTTTTTTAGTTGGGGGCAGTATTCAGAGAAAAAGTGGTGGCCCTTCCGCTGAAGGTGCCACCCCAACTCCCCCAGCACCTAGCCGGCCAACCGGCCGTGCCGAAAATCTTGTAACTTTTGCAGCTGTATACGCCTGTAGTGAGTGCCACCGCAGCTTCACCACCAAGAACGGTCTCGGGGTCCATCGCCGCCGCCAACACCCTGCGGCCGCTAACGCGGAGATCGTCACGGAGAGGCATCGCGCGAGGTGGACGGAGGAAGAAGTCCTGTCGCTCGCCAAGGCGGAGGCCGAACTGTTCCTCGGGAGGGACGCCCGGTTCTTCTTTGTAAATCAAGAGCTCATCAGGATGTTCCCCGACCGAACGCTTGAGGCAATCAAGTGCCGACGGCGGCAAGCTGCCCACAAGCAGCTTGTCCGCCAATTCATGGAGGCGCTTGAGATCGGTCGGGGGGAAGAGCCGGCGTCCCGCCGGGGAGCAGCGAGCCCGCTGCCAGACGCGGGCGAGGCCGCTGCGCCGCCCGTCGACGCAGCCGAGGACTTCGCGGCCGACACCACCGGGCCGCCGCCGGAGGGGCCGACTGACGCCGCCATCTGGGAGCATCTGGCGGGGCTACCCGCTTCCGCCCAGCGTTTCTCTGCCCTGGATCGTGTCATAGGTCTGGGGCGGGGCACGCCGCCCGATGTCATCCTGGGCATGCTCCCGGATGCCCTTGCGTCGGTCGGGTCCAGAGGGGAGAGATCGATCACCAGGACACAGCGGCCGCGCCAACCATCGAAGCGGCCGCCTGCCGCGCCGCCGACGCAGAAGCGCAAGCGGCGCCGCTGGGAGTACGCGAGAACGCAGGATGCCTTCCGACGGTCGCGTGCACGTTGCGTGCGCGGCCTCTTGGATGGCACCCTGCTCCAGCCGCCACCTGCCATCCCTGGTCTGCTGGACTTCTGGGCGGACCTCTTCACAAAGAAGCCCGTCTCCACCGCGGGCTTCATTCGTGACCGCCTCCTCCCGCACTCGGAGCCTGTCGCTCTTGAGCGCCTATGGGGGCCGGTCACACATGAGGAGGTCGCCGCCGCGTTGCCGCCCAGGGGATCAGCGGCCGGGCCGGACGGCCTTACCCCAGCGGAGTTGCGGCGCCTGCCGCACGAAGTCCTGGTGAAAGTGATGAATCTCTTCCTTCTGGCCCGCGCCCTCCCGGAACGCCTGCTTCGCGCGCGGACGTCCCTTCTCCCGAAAACGGCTGCACCAACATCCCCCGCTGACTTTCGCCCCATTACGGTCTGCTCGGTGTTGGCGCGGACCTTTCACAAGGTTCTCGCGTCACGCCTGATGCGCGCTAGTGCTGTGGACGAACGTCAGCGGGCATTCATCCCTCGGGATGGGATGTTGGAAAATACTTTCATCTTGGACACTGCTCTCACCGACGCAGTTCGCTCCTGCCGCTCTGTCTTTGTGGCATCGATCGACGTTTCGAAGGCATTCGATTCGGTGGATCATGCTGCCCTTCGCCCTGTGCTGAAGGCGCATGGCCTACCGGATTGCTTTGTCGAGTACGTCGAGCGGTGCTACGAGGGCAGCACGACAGTGATAGCGGACGGCGCCGGCGTGGGCGTGTCTGTGCAGCCAGCACGGGGCGTTCGCCAGGGCGATCCCCTCTCCCCCCTCCTGTTCAACTTTGCGGTGGACTACGTTTTAGGCCAACTGCCCTCCCACATCGGAGCTCGGATCCTCGGTCGCAGAGTCAACGCTGCGGCCTTTGCAGATGACGTCTTGCTGTTTGCAGCGACCCCGAGGGGCTTGCAGTCCCTCATCGACGCAGCTACCGCAGCCCTCGCCCACCTGGGGCTGCAGATCAACGCCCGGAAGTGTTTCACCCTCGCCTTAGTCGCGTCAGGGCGCGAGAAGAAGGTGAAGGTGGACAGCAATGTCACCTTCACAGCAGGCAATACCACCATGCCTGCCCTGCGTGTGGGTGAAACCTTCCGGTACCTGGGGCTGCAATTTTCCACGGCGGGTCGCTGCGTCTTCAATCCACGTCGCCACCTGGTGGAGCAGCTTGACGTCATCTCCCGAGCTCCGCTGAAGCCGCAACAGCGCCTCCACGCTCTCACCAACGTACTTCTCCCTGGCCTGTACCACGGGCTGGCCCTCAGCCGCACCCGGGTGGGTGCATTGAAGTCGGCCGACGTCACCATCCGGGCCGCCGTCAGGAGATGGTTCCGCCTTCCGGCGGACACCCCCCTGGGATACTTCCACGCTCCTGTTGCCCAGGGGGGCCTCGGCATTCCATCTTGCCGATGGATGGGTCCGACCCTCCGTCGGTCCCGTCTCCTGGCGCTGAAGAAGATAGGGCCAGCCTGCGACGGTGCAGGCATGGATGAGGTGCAGCGTGAGATCGAGGTGCTGGAGCGCCACCTAATGTGGGAGGGCCACCTCCTCAAATCGTCAACGCAGGTTGGGGAAATGTGGGCGGCGCGCCTACACATCGCCATTGACGGTGCGGCGCTGTCATCTTCTGCCGCCGTTAGTGGCCAACATCAGTGGGTCGCCGACACCAGTCGCCTGCTATCTGGGCGTGAATACATCGACGCCCTCCGCGCCCGCATCAACGCCTTCCCTACGAAGGCACGGCGCAGTCGCGGGCGGGAGGCGGACACCAGATGCCGCGCGGGATGCCAGGCCGTGGAGACCGCCAACCACGTACTTCAGGCTTGCTTTCGGACGCACGGGTCCCGGGTCAAGCGCCATGACGCTGTAGTGCGTTATGTCGCCCGTGGACTCGCGCAGAGGGGCTTCAATGTCTCTGTGGAGCCCCACCTCCGAACATCTGAGGGCATCCGCAAGCCTGACGTGGTGGCGGTCAAAGACGGCATCGCCCGCGTGGTCGACGCCCAGATAGTCGGAGACCACCTCCGGCTCGACTGGTGTCACTCCCAGAAGGCGGCCTACTACGACACGCCGTCCATCCGGCGTGCCATCTCCAACCTGCACCGTGACGTTGAGGAGGTGATTGTGTCCACCGCGACGTTGAACTGGAGGGGTGTATGGTCTCCAGCGTCGGCGAGGGATCTCGCCGCCTTAGGCTTCCGACCCCGAGAACTGGCGGTGCTGAGCACAAGAACACTACAGAGCTGCTGCAAAAGTTACAAGATTTTCGAGCGTATGACGGCTCCTAGCCCGAAGCAGCGTGTCGGCGTCGGCTAGGCTGCTGGTTATTTTTCTTCGCCTTGACTCCTGGGGCCTATCCACAGGAGGAATAAACCGTCTTTGTTCTTCCTTCTTTGTGTCATTATTTTGTGTTTTTGTTGTTGTTCTTCCGCACTAATATATATGTATATGTGTATGTTAGTTTTATACTTGTATCTTGTGGCACCGCCCTGTAAGTCCCCACCTCGGTGGCGGACATGGCGTCAAACACCTGCCACGCATTATATATGTATATATTATGTGTTATTCAAATTATTTTGAATAAAGACGGCTGTTGATAGCCAAATGCCTCGTCATCTAATTAGTGACGCGCATGAATGGATTAACGAGATTCCCGCTGTCCCTATCTACTCGCTGGGAAAGCGGTCTGCGTGGCGTCACCCGGGGGAGGTGTGTTGCCTCCCGACAACTGGGTTAAAACCGCCAGGAGACCCTCTGATTCCCTGAAAATTTGTCTTCAGCAGGGCTCAGAGGAACCTGAGTGGGGCGGGGACCGCAATGTCCTATCCCGTGGCCTTGACGTGGCCCTGGCGCTCAGTACCCCCACAAGATGGGGCGAAGCTAACACGGGAAGGGCCGTCCATGCATGACGTTAAAAGGCTAGCCCTTAACTGGGTGCAACCCACACTGGTCCGCACTGGCCCACCGTGAATTATCAAAAGCGGTGGGTGAGACATGGTCGGTCATGATCCCCCAGTACGTGTGGAGACCCTCCGGGGAACGTAACTCGGGTTTGAGTGCCGCACCGTCTCGTTGATGTAAAACTCCACATATAAGACCCGGACTGACTCCCTTAACACCTTCCGGGCTGCGTCGATAGGTGTGGGTTGTCGTGTGTCAAGGCAGGACGTAAAACTCCCGTCATGGCAGGACGTTAAATGCCCCCAACCCAAGCGAAAGCAAAGGGTGCATGGCGCAGGGGAAGCTGCGTTACGAGAGACATAACAGCTGTCTCTCCTGAGTTGAGCGCGGTGGCGGGGCGGGGGTATGAGGGTAAGTCTCACGACGATCCCGGAACCCTGCGGTCCTGCCACTGCAGTTCCTCACGTCATGGACGACGTTAAAAGTCCCCCAACCCAAAGCGAAAGCAAAGGGTGCATGGCGCAGGGGGAGCTGCGTCAACAAGGACACAACATCTGTCCAGTTCTTCCCACGGCTGTACTCGCTGGGGAGGGATCGTGGCCTGAGCCGGCAAAGGCTCAGCGCCATGTCGGGGATTTCGGCATGCTCCGCCAAACCAGGGCGTGGTAACACGTCCCTGGCTAGGTTAGATGGGGCCAGACCCCCGAAAGTCTGGGGGACCGACCCAGCACCTGAGTAGGGCTGGGTCCAAGGCCTTAGGGTGGAAACTCGGCCTAGTAGGGGGCGAAGGCCGAGAGGTGAATCCGCCTCTCCGGAATGCGCTGGGCATTTGCCGGGGAGGGACGGGTGAAATCCCCAGTGGCACAGTCGTGGAAGGGGACTAGTGCGCTGGAAACGGCGCGCTAAACCCGGCAGCTCACAAAGCTCTTGGTCCAGGGGCGGGACTGGTGAGCGAGCTGCAATTAGCCTCCCCCCATGCCAGAAGAGCCGGTCCGGGGAAAGAGACGGGCTCTCAACTCTTTGGTCTCTCTCAGAATCATGGCGGAAAATACAGAGAGAGAGACTTCCGAGCGATACGAGGTGAATGATGAAAATGAAATAAAGAGCGCAGCCGAAAGGCTAAAGGAGATAAATGCGCTACTGGTGACAGATAAAGGGAAGATGAGCAATGACAGACTAAATGAAATAAAAGACAAGCTGGCCCTATGGGCAATTGCCCAAAGCCAGCTTGAAGGTAGGATACAAGAGCTGGAACGACAAAATAAACAAATAATAGCCGAAAAAACAAAAACATACGCCACAGTGGTGGCAGGAGGACCACAGAAACAACAAATCAATATGAAAGAAAGTATAGAAAAAGTGACAGCAAAACAAGGAGTGGCATTATTTTTGAAGCCAAAAGAAGGACAGAGCGTAAAAGAGGTGAAGGAAATATTCACAAGAGTAATTAATCCAACCAAAGCAAAAGTCAAAATAAACAAAGTAGTAGTTGCAAAAAATGCAGTCATAGTGGAAACTCCCACCCAACAGGATAGGAACACAATAATGGGGCACAAAGATTTACAGAGATCGGTAATATGTGAGAGGACAAAGAAAAGATGGCCATTAATGACTGTATTTGATGTGTCAAATAGGTTGACACCAGAGGAACTAACGGAGTGTATTTACACTCAGAATTTTGAAGAAAAAATGAGCCCACAAGACTTCAAAAAGGAATTTAGACCAAAATTTAGAATGGGGAGAAAAGACAGAGATACGGGACATCAAGTAGTTGAGGTTTCCCCAACATTGAGAAAAGAACTCATACAAAATGGTAGAGTATATGTGGAGTATAGTTCAGTCGCGGTCAAAGATTATTGCGTGGTACCCAGGTGTCACAGATGTATGGATCTGGGTCACGTACAGAAGTACTGTACCTGGGGTGACCCCACCTGTGGTCACTGTGGAACGGACAACCACAACAAGAAAGAGTGCCCAGAGAAGAACAGACCTGAGACATGTATACCATGCAATAGAAGGGGAAAAAGAAAATGTAGAGCACCAAACTCCAAAGAATGCCCCACGTATCAGCTGTTACTAGGAAGACTTATACAAAGGACAGATTATGGAGATTAACCCCCAAGAGAAAAGAAAGAAGCATAAATCACCAAGCAAGCAACTAAGAGATACGCTAAGGGGCATGAAAATCAGAGAAGCAGTAGGGGCAAGGGAAAAAGATGCAAAAGAAATCACAGATAAACAACCTGAAAATAAGGGAACAACAAAAAAACACACGGGATAACAAACGGGATAACAATCAACACAAAACATGTACAGCACAAAACTGTATTGCCAATACTCCCATTGAAAGAACACCAACACAAGGGCGACCTCGGTCGCCCGTTTTTTATGACAAGAAAATGCAGATGGAGAGCGGAGATAGAAAGCAAGAGGTGCCCAAGACACAACGAGAAACACTGATACAAGACAAGAAACAAAATACAACAAGGGATGTACAAGTACAAACAATAAGCATGATAGACGCACAAGTACAAACAATGAACACGCAAGAAGCACAAGTACAAACAGAAGGGCGACCTCGGTCGCCCATTTTTCATGAAAAGAAAATGCCGATGGAGGGCAGAGATGGGCGACCAGAGGCGCCCAGGACACAACACACTACACCAACACAGAGACAAAACAAAGACATAGAAAAGAACAACATAGGAAAGAAATACGGACGACCTCGGTCGTCCGTTTTTAATGAAAAGAAAACGCCGATGAAGGGCGAGGACGGACGACCGAGCTCGCCCAAAAGAGACCACTCAGAACACATAAAAGATAAAAACAATCAGTCAAGCAAGAGTGACACATATAATGCAATGGACCCAAAGAACACTTATAAGATATGCGAAAACGCACTGCAGATGGCAAGACTAGAAGAACCCGGTCTGCTAACCACTGCATTACGCCAACTAGTGAGAGTGGGGCACACAAACGGCTCGAGAATTACTTATCCAGCTTTGGCGGACGTTGACTGCATTCAGCTAGCCGCGGCCGGAATCCCCACGGAACACGAACAATTACAGGAAATAGTAAAGCAAGTATACGAAAGAAGAGGCGTAAAATACAATTTGGAAAATATATATATACAAATGGTAACAACATACGGCCGAATAGGATTTGACCCCAATAAGACATGGCCAGAAGATCATTACCATACATATCATCCGTAATGGATCTTTTAGTTCTCCAAATTAATACAATGAGAAGCGTACAAGTAAACTACGAGTTGCGTAAATTAGCAGAAGAACTTAAAGCTGACATACTATGCTTGCAAGAACCGTACTCCCGGGAGGGTAAAATCCCAGGAATGACAGCCACGGCTCAAATAATCATGAAGGGAGAAAGACCAATGTCTGCAATAGTAATTTTAAATAGTAATATAAGAACAATAGTATTAAATCAATTTACAAATGAACATGTTGTAACAATCGAAGTACACGCCAAAAACACTAAGTGGTATTTAGTATCAATATATTGTCAGTATAGAGAGCCAATAACTATGTACCTAGAACAACTAAAGGAAATATGTAGAACTCTACAGGGCCATCAAGTAATCATAGCAATGGATGCAAACGCAAAGTCATTCCTGTGGCACAGCGGAGAACAAGACGAAAAAGGTCAGGAATTAGAAGATGCAATAAGTGAATTAAATCTAGATATAATAAACGCACCTAGCGAGATACCAACATATTCAAATAGAGCAGGGGCAAAAACAAATATAGATGTAACACTGGCAAATAACAGGGCTACCAATAAAATAGATAAATGGGAGGTATTGGAGAATGCAACGACCAGTGATCATAATGTAATAAAGTATATACTAAAATCAGAACAGAATGTGGCGCCACAGGAATGGCTTTCAGAATATGACTATAAAAAGGTAGACTGGGAAAGACTCTCCCGGGAGTACAGCCCGCCAGAGCTGGATGAGGATCTCGAGGTTGATGAAACAGCGGAGCAGATAGTTCAAAGTATAAAGGAAGTAATAGAAGCAGTCGTACCAAAGAGAAGCAGAGTCCAAAGCGTGCACCCGGCACCATGGACTCCAGAACTAAGTGACCTACGTCAGGCTACGCGCAGGGCAAGACGCAGGTATCAGCGCACATTTAACCCACAAGACAGGGAGCATAGACTGCGTATATACAGACAACTAAGGGAGAGATATAAAAGAGAAATTATAGAAGTTAGAAAAAGAAGCTGGGAAAATTTCGTAAGAAATAACCTGGCAATGGATCCCTGGGGAAAGCCATACAAGTTAGCTAGGGAAAAAATAAGAG
>NW_026047222.1:92500-97500 GCF_023864345.2 Schistocerca serialis cubense
TTCGTGCCCCACCCCAACCGCCCAACTCGCATCGCCAGCGGATGAACGGCGGACGTTTCCCGCACTCGTAAGGTGCAATTCACACCTATAACATGCGTTTCATGAAGAGATATTTCCAATATGCGACATTCCCGCTGTCCCTATTCATGAGCTGCGAGCTGTACCACGTACAAGCTACAGACGCGATCGCATTGCTCACTGTACGGATTCTCATGCTGAGCCATCAGCTAGGAAGCGCCCCATCCATGTCGGCACCCGTGGGCGTTGCACTCGCAGTCGCAAAAAACGCTGGGCAAATATATATCTCGGAAGAGTAACGACAGTCCGAGCCTCCTGGCGTTGCACTCGCAGCCGCAAAAAAACGCTGGGCACATATATGTCTCGGAAGAGTAACGACAGTCCGAGTCTCCTGCGTGGGAAGAGTCTTTCTAGGCCCTGACCCACGGGAAGGGTGTAGCTTCCCCCATCCCGGACATTTGACGTCGTCACACTACCGGTATTGACTAATAGACTGATTGCTGATAATCATTAGCCATACACTGGGGGAAACGGCCGACAGGGGCGGCAACATAGTGGAGCCGCAGTGTCACTAATGTACAGAGATAGAACAGTTTCGACTGGAACTAGAGTAACCGTATACACGGCACTGATTAGTAATAGATGCAGAGCCATCAGAATACAGATAATATATACAACCGTCCCTATACATGCTGAAAGACTCTGCACACAATGAGAACCACACGTCAGCCAGACACTCTTATCACACACTACTCTCTTATCACACACAATATCTAACCACCAGCATGGAAGAACATCCAGTGCATCCTCTCCGCCACATGACACAATCCACACTATCATTACCAGACCGGGAGGTCCACCCAGAAAACACAATATCCCACCCTTCCGACATCCGCACATTGCTCAGCTAAGCCACGAACACCCACACATGTCCTACACAGTGGTGCACCCAACATCACAATACTGCCTCCTGTCACAGCACACAAACAATGGCAGGAATGAAAGACACAGATCTGCCACAACCATGGAATCGGAGCGCCGCCTGTCATGAGCCAAAAGTGCATCCTGACGTGACAAATCGGATAATACCGCAGGCATCCAATTACGATAATCACTATCAACGAACCTGCCGCCCCCCCCCCCAATACACCTTTCCCTACAACAATGTGTATCTGAACCTACGCTATATCGTACCTTAACCTAACCTATATCGTACCTTAACCTAACCTATATCGTACCTTAACCTAACCTATATCGTACCTTAACCTAACCTATATCGTACCTTAACCTAACCTATATCGTACCTTAACCTAACCTATATCGTACCTTAACCTAACCTATATCGTACCTTAACCTAACCTATATCGTACCTTAACCTAACCTATATCGTACCTTAACCTAACCTATATCGTGCCTTAACCTAACCTATATCGTGCCTTAACCTAACCTATATCGTGCCTTAACCTAACCTATATCGTGCCTTAACCTAACCTATATCGTGCCTTAACCTAACCTATATCGTGCCTTAACCTAACCTAATTTGTGCCTTAACCTAACCTAATTTGTGCCTTAACCTAACCTAATTTGTGCCTTAACCTAACCTAATTTGTGCCTTAACCTAACCTAATTTGTGCCTTAACCTAACCTAATTTGTGCCTTAACCTAACCTAATTTGTGCCGTAACCTAACCTAATTTGTGCCGTAACGTAACCCATGTTGTGCCGTAACGTAACCCATGTTGTGCCGTAACGTAACCCATGTTGTGCCGTAACGTAACCCATGTTGTGCCGTAACGTAACCCATGTTGTGCCGTAACGTAACCCATGTTGTGCCGTAACGTAACCCATGTTGTGCCGTAACCTAACCCATGTTGTGCCTTAACCTAACCCATGTTGTGCCTTAACCTAACCCATGTTGTGCCTTAACCTAACCCATGTTGTGCCTTAACCTAACCCATGTTGTGCCTTAACCTAACCCATGTTGTGCCTTAACCTAACCCACGTTGTGCCTTAACCTAACCTACGTTGTGCCTTAACCTAACCCATGTTGTGCCTTAACCTAACCCATGTTGTGCCTTAACCTAACCCATGTTGTGCCTTAACCTAACCCATGTTGTGCCTTAACCTAACCCATGTTGTGCCTTAACCTAACCCATGTTGTGCCTTAACCTAACCCATGTTGTGCCTTAACCTAACCCATGGTGTGCCTTAACCTAACCCATGTTGTGCCTTAACCTAACCCATGTTGTGCCTTAACCTAACCCACGTTGTGCCTTAACCTAACCCACGTTGTGCCTTAACCTAACCCACGTTGTGCCTTAACCTAACCCACGTTGTCCCTTAACCTAACCTACGTTGTGCCTTAACCTAACCCATGTTGTGCCTTAACCTAACCCATGTTGTGCCTTAACCTAACCCATGTTGTGCCTTAACCTAACCCATGTTGTGCCTTAACCTAACCCATGTTGTGCCTTAACCTAACCCATGGTGTGCCTTAACCTAACCCATGGTGTGCCTTAACCTAACCCATGGTGTGCCTTAACCTAACCCATGTTGTGCCTTAACCTAACCCATGTTGTGCCTTAACCTAACCCATGTTGTGCCTTAACCTAACCCATGTTGTGCCTTAACCTAACCCATGTTGTGCCTTAACCTAACCCATGTTGTGCCTTAACCTAACCCATGTTGTGCCTTAACCTAACCCATGTTGTGCCTTAACCTAACCCATGTTGTGCCTTAACCTAACCCATGTTGTGCCTTAACCTAACCCATGTTGTGCCTTAACCTAACCCATGTTGTGCCTTAACCTAACCCATGTTGTGCCTTAACCTAACCCATGTTGTGCCTTAACCTAACCCATGTTGTGCCTTAACCTAACCCATGTTGTGCCTTAACCTAACCCATGTTGTGCCTTAACCTAACCCATGTTGTGCCTTAACCTAACCCATGTTGTGCCTTAACCTAACCCATGTTGTGCCTTAACCTAACCCATGTTGTGCCTTAACCTAACCCATGTTGTGCCTTAACCTAACCCATGTTGTGCCTTAACCTAACCCATGTTGTGCCTTAACCTAACCCATGTTGTGCCTTAACCTAACCCATGTTGTGCCTTAACCTAACCCATGTTGTGCCTTAACCTAACCCATGTTGTGCCTTAACCTAACCCATGTTGTGCCTTAACCTAACCCATGTTGTGCCTTAACCTAACCCATGTTGTGCCTTAACCTAACCCATGTTGTGCCTTAACCTAACCCATGTTGTGCCTTAACCTAACCCATGTTGTGCCTTAACGTAACCCATGTTGTGCCTTAACGTAACCCATGTTGTGCCTTAACCTAACCTATAATGTGCCTTAACCTAACCTAAAGTGCGCCGTAACCTAAACTATATTGCGCCTTAACCTGACGCACGTTGTCGCTGAACCTGCTCTGTAATTGTTATGCAACCCGTTAAAGTAGTGTAGTGTTGCCTAACCGCAACCCTCGCAATATAGTTCGCTACTCGCACTGCCCGGTCCCCTGTGTATCGCGTCATGTTAAACACCTTGCAGGTGTTGCTGACTTTCCACATGCTCCTGCTATACACTGTAGTGTGGATAGCAGCAGGACGTACATGCCCCCCCCCCTTCCCCCCTGCCTTCGCAAGCTGGTCGGTGAGAAGTTTGCATGTTCAATGCCCTTCGCATGCCGACGTACTCAGCCTACGTTGTGGTACGGCCTGTCACCTGTCCGCCGATGTACGCAAAACCCACAAACTGTACTGCACATTGCTCCGTATGTACTGAATGATACATCGTGGCCCATGTGACCGTATGACGACAGCGCCTAGCAACGGCGGACCATACAGTCCAAATATTGTGCACGCAGCTACGTGTCGTCTCCCTATAAGAGCTGGATTGCAGTGTGGTACGCCATACAGACGTGTGGGAGGAACGGACGCCCTGGATGGCGATCAGCATGAGCAGTCTGTTGATGTAGTGGAGCGTGTATTCGGACGTAGTCGTCTCTTCTCACACACCGTGATAGCATGTTGCACCGCGTTCCACATCTGCGACATGCTGCAGAGGCGGGCTGACAGTCGTTCGCGCAATGGACACCGCATACGTACGGGGTCTACCTTCCACGTGTTCTCTAGGCGTGCACATGTTGTTGCGTCTATGTGGGCAGACGTAGTGTGTTGTGACACCTGACACAGGCATGCAATACTCGTTGCAAATGGCGATGGACGTGTACGTTTGCTGGTGACGTTACGCAAATGAACAACCGGTAACCCGTTGTGGTGCGGTTGTTCTCGCTAGAGGTGAATCAGTGTTGGCGACGATCGGTCGAGCTATTAACCGGTTGTTTCAGGGATACCCACCATGCCCACGAACGTGAAAGGGGACCCACCATGCCCACGAACGTGAAAGGGGATCTGGGTGTGAGGCGATACGCGGCGGTGGCTGGGTGGGACCGTCCCCGGCCGGTGAGGGGGGGCCGCCCGGCGTGCTGGCAGCGCGGTGCGTGGGCGCACGCGCTACAGCCGGCTGGTGGGGGCGGCCGGTGGCAGGCGCGCCGGCCGACGGACGCGGCAGGCGGCGCAGCTGCGCGCCGGCGCCCCCTGCTCGCGGCGCCTTGCGGCCAAAGTAGGTCCTCGCGGGCCCGGTGCGAAGCGCGGTGGCCATCTGCAGTGTGCTGGTCCGATTGAGGACTTTGTGCGCTGAGGATGCGCCGCCGCCCGGCGCTCGGCGCCGCGACGCCGTCTGCTGCTCGGTCGCCCCAGCGGTTCTCGCAGGTGGTTTGTATCGCAGCTGTGCGGACGTGTTGGCGCGTGCGCTGTGCTGGGAGAGTTCGCTTCGGCACCCAAGTAGGGCTTTTGTCCTTCTGTGGCGCTGGCGTTGGAGCTGCCGGTCACCGTAGGTGGCGCGTGTTGTCTCCCGCCGGCAATGCCACGACAGCACGCTCCCGGGCCTCTGTCGGCAGCGGCAAGCTCAGTTGGGAGCAC
>NW_026047222.1:107500-112500 GCF_023864345.2 Schistocerca serialis cubense
CGTAACCCATGTTGTGCCGTAACGTAACCCATGTTGTGCCGTAACGTAACCCATGTTGTGCCGTAACGTAACCCATGTTGTGCCGTAACGTAACCCATGTTGTGCCGTAACCTAACCCATGTTGTGCCTTAACCTAACCCATGTTGTGCCTTAACCTAACCCATGTTGTGCCTTAACCTAACCCATGTTGTGCCTTAACCTAACCCATGTTGTGCCTTAACCTAACCCATGTTGTGCCTTAACCTAACCCACGTTGTGCCTTAACCTAACCTACGTTGTGCCTTAACCTAACCCATGTTGTGCCTTAACCTAACCCATGTTGTGCCTTAACCTAACCCATGTTGTGCCTTAACCTAACCCATGTTGTGCCTTAACCTAACCCATGTTGTGCCTTAACCTAACCCATGTTGTGCCTTAACCTAACCCATGTTGTGCCTTAACCTAACCCATGGTGTGCCTTAACCTAACCCATGTTGTGCCTTAACCTAACCCACGTTGTGCCTTAACCTAACCCACGTTGTGCCTTAACCTAACCCACGTTGTGCCTTAACCTAACCCACGTTGTGCCTTAACCTAACCCACGTTGTGCCTTAACCTAACCTACGTTGTGCCTTAACCTAACCCATGTTGTGCCTTAACCTAACCCATGTTGTGCCTTAACCTAACCCATGTTGTGCCTTAACCTAACCCATGTTGTGCCTTAACCTAACCCATGTTGTGCCTTAACCTAACCCATGGTGTGCCTTAACCTAACCCATGGTGTGCCTTAACCTAACCCATGGTGTGCCTTAACCTAACCCATGTTGTGCCTTAACCTAACCCATGTTGTGCCTTAACCTAACCCATGTTGTGCCTTAACCTAACCCATGTTGTGCCTTAACCTAACCCATGTTGTGCCTTAACCTAACCCATGTTGTGCCTTAACCTAACCCATGTTGTGCCTTAACCTAACCCATGTTGTGCCTTAACCTAACCCATGTTGTGCCTTAACCTAACCCATGTTGTGCCTTAACCTAACCCATGTTGTGCCTTAACCTAACCCATGTTGTGCCTTAACCTAACCCATGTTGTGCCTTAACCTAACCCATGTTGTGCCTTAACCTAACCCATGTTGTGCCTTAACCTAACCCATGTTGTGCCTTAACCTAACCCATGTTGTGCCTTAACCTAACCCATGTTGTGCCTTAACCTAACCCATGTTGTGCCTTAACCTAACCCATGTTGTGCCTTAACCTAACCCATGTTGTGCCTTAACCTAACCCATGTTGTGCCTTAACCTAACCCATGTTGTGCCTTAACCTAACCCATGTTGTGCCTTAACCTAACCCATGTTGTGCCTTAACCTAACCCATGTTGTGCCTTAACCTAACCCATGTTGTGCCTTAACCTAACCCATGTTGTGCCTTAACCTAACCCATGTTGTGCCTTAACCTAACCCATGTTGTGCCTTAACCTAACCCATGTTGTGCCTTAACCTAACCCATGTTGTGCCTTAACCTAACCCATGTTGTGCCTTAACCTAACCCATGTTGTGCCTTAACCTAACCCATGTTGTGCCTTAACCTAACCCATGTTGTGCCTTAACCTAACCCATGTTGTGCCTTAACCTAACCCATGTTGTGCCTTAACCTAACCCATGTTGTGCCTTAACCTAACCCATGTTGTGCCTTAACCTAACCCATGTTGTGCCTTAACGTAACCCATGTTGTGCCTTAACGTAACCCATGTTGTGCCTTAACCTAACCTATAATGTGCCTTAACCTAACCTAAAGTGCGCCGTAACCTAAACTATATTGCGCCTTAACCTGACGCACGTTGTCGCTGAACCTGCTCTGTAATTGTTATGCAACCCGTTAAAGTAGTGTAGTGTTGCCTAACCGCAACCCTCGCAATATAGTTCGCTACTCGCACTGCCCGGTCCCCTGTGTATCGCGTCATGTTAAACACCTTGCAGGTGTTGCTGACTTTCCACATGCTCCTGCTATACACTGTAGTGTGGATAGCAGCAGGACGTACATGCCCCCCCCCCTTCCCCCCTGCCTTCGCAAGCTGGTCGGTGAGAAGTTTGCATGTTCAATGCCCTTCGCATGCCGACGTACTCAGCCTACGTTGTGGTACGGCCTGTCACCTGTCCGCCGATGTACGCAAAACCCACAAACTGTACTGCACATTGCTCCGTATGTACTGAATGATACATCGTGGCCCATGTGACCGTATGACGACAGCGCCTAGCAACGGCGGACCATACAGTCCAAATATTGTGCACGCAGCTACGTGTCGTCTCCCTATAAGAGCTGGATTGCAGTGTGGTACGCCATACAGACGTGTGGGAGGAACGGACGCCCTGGATGGCGATCAGCATGAGCAGTCTGTTGATGTAGTGGAGCGTGTATTCGGACGTAGTCGTCTCTTCTCACACACCGTGATAGCATGTTGCACCGCGTTCCACATCTGCGACATGCTGCAGAGGCGGGCTGACAGTCGTTCGCGCAATGGACACCGCATACGTACGGGGTCTACCTTCCACGTGTTCTCTAGGCGTGCACATGTTGTTGCGTCTATGTGGGCAGACGTAGTGTGTTGTGACACCTGACACAGGCATGCAATACTCGTTGCAAATGGCGATGGACGTGTACGTTTGCTGGTGACGTTACGCAAATGAACAACCGGTAACCCGTTGTGGTGCGGTTGTTCTCGCTAGAGGTGAATCAGTGTTGGCGACGATCGGTCGAGCTATTAACCGGTTGTTTCAGGGATACCCACCATGCCCACGAACGTGAAAGGGGACCCACCATGCCCACGAACGTGAAAGGGGATCTGGGTGTGAGGCGATACGCGGCGGTGGCTGGGTGGGACCGTCCCCGGCCGGTGAGGGGGGGCCGCCCGGCGTGCTGGCAGCGCGGTGCGTGGGCGCACGCGCTACAGCCGGCTGGTGGGGGCGGCCGGTGGCAGGCGCGCCGGCCGACGGACGCGGCAGGCGGCGCAGCTGCGCGCCGGCGCCCCCTGCTCGCGGCGCCTTGCGGCCAAAGTAGGTCCTCGCGGGCCCGGTGCGAAGCGCGGTGGCCATCTGCAGTGTGCTGGTCCGATTGAGGACTTTGTGCGCTGAGGATGCGCCGCCGCCCGGCGCTCGGCGCCGCGACGCCGTCTGCTGCTCGGTCGCCCCAGCGGTTCTCGCAGGTGGTTTGTATCGCAGCTGTGCGGACGTGTTGGCGCGTGCGCTGTGCTGGGAGAGTTCGCTTCGGCACCCAAGTAGGGCTTTTGTCCTTCTGTGGCGCTGGCGTTGGAGCTGCCGGTCACCGTAGGTGGCGCGTGTTGTCTCCCGCCGGCAATGCCACGACAGCACGCTCCCGGGCCTCTGTCGGCAGCGGCAAGCTCAGTTGGGAGCACGGGTGGTCGCACCTAAAGCGTCTACTCGCCTAACTCCGGGCGATTGCGCCTCTCTCGAACCCGACCAAGTACTTAGGACGGCGCTGCGCGCCGCCGGGACCTGAGAGGGTTTCGAGGTGTGTTGTGCAGGGGAGCTCAGCCTCCTCCTGTTTGCAGAATAATTGAGCGGACGCTTGCGTGTTCGCGCGGGCCCCCGGGACACACTCCCGGGCGGCCGGCTGCTCAGCTCTAGTTGACGCAGCTCCCTGGTTGATCCTGCCAGTAGTCATATGCTTGTCTCAAAGATTAAGCCATGCATGTCTCAGTACAAGCCGCATTAAGGTGAAACCGCGAATGGCTCATTAAATCAGTTATGGTTCCTTAGATCGTACCCACGTTACTTGGATAACTGTGGTAATTCTAGAGCTAATACATGCAAACAGAGTCCCGACCAGAGATGGAAGGGACGCTTTTATTAGATCAAAACCAATCGGTCGGCTCGTCCGGTCCGTTTGCCTTGGTGACTCTGAATAACTTAGGGCTGATCGCACGGTCCTCGTACCGGCGACGCATCTTTCAAATGTCTGCCTTATCAACTGTCGATGGTAGGTTCTGCGCCTACCATGGTTGTAACGGGTAACGGGGAATCAGGGTTCGATTCCGGAGAGGGAGCCTGAGAAACGGCTACCACATCCAAGGAAGGCAGCAGGCGCGCAAATTACCCACTCCCGGCACGGGGAGGTAGTGACGAAAAATAACGATACGGGACTCATCCGAGGCCCCGTAATCGGAATGAGTACACTTTAAATCCTTTAACGAGTATCTATTGGAGGGCAAGTCTGGTGCCAGCAGCCGCGGTAATTCCAGCTCCAATAGCGTATATTAAAGTTGTTGCGGTTAAAAAGCTCGTAGTTGGATTTGTGTCCCACGCTGTTGGTTCACCGCCCGTCGGTGTTTAACTGGCATGTATCGTGGGACGTCCTGCCGGTGGGGCGAGCCGAAGGCGTGCGACCGCCTCGTGCGTGCTCGTGCGTCCCGAGGCGGACCCCGTTGAAATCCTACCAGGGTGCTCTTTATTGAGTGTCTCGGTGGGCCGGCACGTTTACTTTGAACAAATTAGAGTGCTTAAAGCAGGCAAGCCCGCCTGAATACTGTGTGCATGGAATAATGGAATAGGACCTCGGTTCTATTTTGTTGGTTTTCGGAACCCGAGGTAATGATTAATAGGGACAGGCGGGGGCATTCGTATTGCGACGTTAGAGGTGAAATTCTTGGATCGTCGCAAGACGAACAGAAGCGAAAGCATTTGCCAAGTATGTTTTCATTAATCAAGAACGAAAGTTAGAGGTTCGAAGGCGATCAGATACCGCCCTAGTTCTAACCATAAACGATGCCAGCCAGCGATCCGCCGCAGTTCCTCCGATGACTCGGCGGGCAGCCTCCGGGAAACCAAAGCTTTTGGGTTCCGGGGGAAGTATGGTTGCAAAGCTGAAACTTAAAGGAATTGACGGAAGGGCACCACCAGGAGTGGAGCCTGCGGCTTAATTTGACTCAACACGGGAAACCTCACCAGGCCCGGACACCGGAAGGATTGACAGATTGATAGCTCTTTCTTGATTCGGTGGGTGGTGGTG
>NW_026047223.1:0-18816 GCF_023864345.2 Schistocerca serialis cubense
GGCCACCCGCCAGGGGGCGCTCACGTCCGCGACAACAGCGCGGCCCGCCGGGCCGGGCCGAACCGAACCGAGCCGCCGCTGCTCTGCACTCGGCACGGCCACACCCTGCTGCAGACCGGGCTCGTCCCTCTGTACGCGTCTGCCTGCGCATCAACACAACACGACCTTTTTTTTTTTTCTCTCTCTACCGCCATCCCTCCTTCTCGCGTTTTACTCGTTGTTGCAGCAGCGGCGCACACCTACACATCCACAGCCCCAGCCGAGCCGGCCTCACCTCAGGGCCCGCCGCCAGCGTCTCCTCCTCGGGCACAGGTGCGGTGCTGTGGCCGCCCATCCAACCGCATTGCTGGCCGTCCAGCCACCAGGCGTTCCCACTGCCGCGAGCCACGCCGCGCACCGACCCTGCTGCAGAAAACGAAGCATAGCCAGAGACCGACCGATACACAAAGCAAGCCGTCGCCTCGCCTCTTGTCCTTCCTGCCTTCCTTCCGCCCCCGCCCTTCTCACACCACCGCCTCTCCACTTTCGCCCACCCCCCCCTCCTTTTCTTTTTTTTTTTTTTTTGTTTCTTTCTTTCTTTCTTTCTCTCCTTCCCGCCATGGCGGTTACGGCACCGCCTGCAGCGGCAGATTTTTTGCGCCCACACGCCTACTCCTACCACCATTAACCTTGCCCTGCCCTGCCCATCAACGTCGCAGTCGAACCGACGCGTGCCAACACACTGCCCACGTTCCTTTCTCTTTTCGGCCTACGCCCATTACGCGCCGCCGCCACAGCACCTTCCCTTCCCACAACACACCGACGTCATCACACGCACCCAAAACAGGGGCCACGACCGTGTTCCTCGCCCACTCCCATCCCGCACGGTACGCACATTCCCAACTACTACCGCGCACCCTCCCTTTCCAATCTGTGTGTCTCTGTGTCTGTGTCCTGTCCGCGCGTGACGCCTCTCAACATCCGCCGTCCCCCGTCCCGTTTTCGCCCCCATGCCGTCGTCGCGCCGCCTCCTCCCCGTCCACCGCCGCCCCTGTCCGCCCCGCACCACACCATACACCGCTGCTTGTCCCGGCCGTTGCCACCAAAGGCGCCGACCGCAAACGCGCCACGCCGCAGCCCCCGTGCGTCTCGCGCTCGCTTGCATCTCCGTGCCGACGCTGCCTCTCTTCCCACTCGCACTCGACCTCGACAACACAGTCTTTGGCTCCGCCACTGCGTGTTCCGGTGGTACGCACGCTGCAACACGTATGTATTCATTACCAGAGCGATGGCGAGGCATGACAGCATCTCTGTCTGACCAGAGAGTTCTTTATCGCTGCTAGTCGGCGCTTGGACCGCGCCAGACGACAGTAGTGGCACGCACCGGGTCGCCAGGAACAGTTGTTATATATATTGTAGCGCGAGTCGGGAGAGGTAGTAGTCGGTCGACAGTAGTAGCGGGTCGACGGTTGTACTGAGCGGGCGTCGGCGGCGTGCTCTGCTCGTCTCGCGACTCTGGTCACGGTTCGGGACGATGTATAGTATATTGTGTTATAATCAAAAGGTGGTGTGACGCTGCATTGCGCAAATCTGATAACGTATGTTCATTGTACTTCTTTTGTTCAACAACAAAAGCCCCACTATTACTTTTTTTCTAAAGTAACTTTTGTCTCTTAACGAAAAACATTCACTTTTTAAAGACTACTTCCTATGGCATTTCCCTCCAAGGAGTGCAATTAATTACCAGCCAGCACTCATTCATTGCACACAGCTGTGTAAGGGGTATCTACAATTGAGGAGCGGATATAAATGCAATTTTTTGTTTTTTTTTTTTTTTTGTGTGTGTGTGTTGTAACCTCCCAGCAAAATTTAAAATAATGGACAATGTTATTTACGGATGCTAATGGACATTGCGCTAATTGTAACCTCGCCCACAATGAGAGGTATTGAAAATGGCAACAAAAATGTGAAATTCGCAATCTGACTCAAATATAAAGTCTTCACACAACATTTACAAACGTCCGTTCAGTGACAAGAAACTTCAATTAAACCGAAATATCGGTCTTTGGCCCTGTGCAAAACAATCAGAATTAAAGTCTTACCTCCGAATAAATGGATGTCACATTTCTGCTCTGGTTGTTGCGCAGCGCTTGGAGGAACTGCATTTGCAAATAATAATATTCTCTTTTTTTGTGATTTTAGTGACATTTTTCTTCAAAGCAGTGGAATGAAATGTGAAGTGCAACGAACTCTTTAGTTCAATAACAAATTAAATGTTTGAAAAATGCTTTTGAAATAAAAATTATTATTGGGGAACTTGTTGGAGAATAATTACACTTTTTCATTATCTAATGATTATATTAATTAACAGTATACCTTATTCACCATCTTGACCAGTGTTGCCGACCACCTACATCACACAACCGCACTCGGCTGCTACTACTGACCGACCGCTCTGCATGACGACTATTAGCGTACTGCACGCGACGACTACTGACAGAGTACAGCCCTCAACTACACAGAGCTACGGACTCGCAACGACTACTGACAGACAGACTGACTGACTGAGAACCGCTCGCAACACTCGCGCAGTCCAGCGCAAACTCTCTGGTCACAGATGCTACAACGTCTCGCCATCGCTACTATGTTACATACGTGTTTCAGTGTCTTTTTCATTGGGGTAACGATCTTTGGCTCTTTTTATTCTGAATACAGGGCCAAAGGTCAACGCTGCTGCCCTTATACAATTTATCAGGTTTCATTATGTCTGTTGCAATGTTACATACGGTTCACTCTTTCATTAATATTACCGTTGGGTTTGTTTTGTAGGGACGTTAACATTCTGGCACATTTTTATTATCATCGGACTCTCTGCTATTTGTGCAGGGAGGTTATACCTGGGTCCATTTCCATTTCCATTTACATTTTAATATTGATAGACTTTTTGTTTTCTTTTTTGTTTCTTGTTGTTTTTCCTTCTTTTTTTTTGTTGTTTTTTTTTTTTTTGTTTTGTTTTTCCCGCTCTCACCACCACCGCCGCATCACGCCTTCCGTTTTCTTGGTTTCTTTTCTGTTCTTCAACTGCTTCAACATCACCGCGCCCCATTTCCACACCACAGCCATCAGCCTCCAAGACGGGCGGGCGCAGTGTGCCATTTCCGGCGCACAAGCACACCCGTACGGTACTCTCCTCGCCCCCACGCCACCAACAACACAGCGACCACGCGGCTTTCAGGCATGGCACGGCACGGCACGGCACGGCACGGCACGGCACGGCACGGCACGGCACCGGCGAAATGCGCCGCCCCCGCCCCTCCGCGCATCCGTCCGTCTCGCCACGTTCACTGACAGCCGCGTCTGCGGCTACACCACGACAACCACAACACAACACCGCTCCCCTCCCTGGCAACTCACATTGTTTTTCTCCTCCTCTTTTGCACAAACCACAACGCCGAGCACAGGCGCAAGCCACCCACACCGCGCCCCTCCCCGTCCCGTCTTTGGCCGCCGCTCCTCGTTTCCTCGTTTGCCCCCTCCCATCTCCCGAAATGCCATGCCAGCAGCGTTACGCATGCCCCTCCCCTGTCCACACAACACTACCGCCTAACGAACAGCCTTTTCCGGGCCACATCCAGGGCACGCCCACCTCCAAACACTGCCAATTCACGGACGCACACACTCACTCACTTTCTCGACACCTTTCTGTACGGAGGGTGCGTCATCTCGACCGTGACAGAGTGACGGCAACTATCGACGATCCATTTCCCCCCACTGGTAAAACATGTCCACTAACACCTACATACATCATTCAAGTACACAGACAATAGCATACACACAATGGGAGGGCACACGAACATGGACGGCACGGCACTGTCATACACTCTTCCTCAGAACCATATCAACAAACGTTACGTACATCCGGGAAAGCGAAAGCGAACGCGAAAGCGAAAGCAAAAGCAAAAGCAAAGGCAAAGCCCAATGCAGCCGTCAAAGGTAACGTTCACCACGGCAGACACTTGCAGCCGCGCCGCCGTTAAACGCATTTCAGTGCGGCTCCAATACGCCTCCGACACGGGAACGTTCCGTTGCTCTACGAATGCGTTTCTCCCCTTTTTCCCTTCCTCTCTCTTTTGCCCCCCCCCCTCCTTGCACTCTCGCCTCATTCCTCACGTTCTGCCCAGACATTCGACCGATCAAAGTCAACCTTTCGTTACCGTTCTCAGCGCGACGGTGTACAACAGTATGACGGGTGTGCCCAAGACTTCGGTTCAGTTGCGTGACGCCGGTCTATCGCGCCGATCGACAGTTACTCAGGGGGCGACGGATCGGACCACGTCACCGACACACAAAACACTTTCAAACAAACAAATACATACCGGATGGACACAGACAAACACGTGTACAGACATTCGCCAAACAAACGACCGCCGCCGCCGCCGTCGTCGTCTAGCGTGCATCTTGAATGACGACATCGGTGTGCGTGCGTCGTACGCAATCAGTCAGACACGGCTATCAAACATCAGAGTCGAATGGTACATCATCGTGCGTGTCGCCGTACACGTACAGTACAATACAACAACAATGCGTCTTAATGGCACGTTCATTTCAACGTCACTCACACACCTCCACGCTGCAGTTACGTCGCACCATTGTCAAACTCGGCGTACAGCAAAGGGAATAGTGGGCGGCAAAAAAAACCAAACAAAAACATTTCACATTTCACCCTCGCCATGTATGATGTGCAAAAAAACAAACCCGCAAACGGCCGTCGTTACGGTGACACAAAAGTCGCCGATCACACTGTCCCCCCCTCGCAGACGGGTCTCACACACACACACACACCAACAACACCAATGGGTCAAAAACCACGCCAACGAGGCGTGCCACCATTCCACGCCACGGCGACCAACCTCGTGGCCGTACCCCGCGCAACACGCTTTGACGCGCCCCCCCACCCACAATCAAAATGCACACACACACATCACAGCCGTCCACACAAACAACAACAATTCCGCCCTTCCCGCAAAAGGCAAGTTGGTGGCCCTGAAAAGGGCCGTTTTGCCGCTCTCGCAACGGAGGAGCCTTCTCCATCCTTCCTTCCATTCCAGAGCCACCTCCTTACTTGGAGCTCGTGTACTTGGTCACCGCCTTCGTGCCCTCGCTCACGGCGTGCTTGGCCAGCTCGCCAGGCAGCAACAGCCGCACAGCGGTCTGGATCTCGCGGGACGTGATGGTCGAGCGCTTGTTGTAGTGCGCCAGGCGAGAAGCCTCGGCCGCAATGCGCTCGAAAATGTCGTTCACGAAGCTGTTCATGATGCTCATCGCCTTCGACGAGATGCCCGTGTCAGGGTGCACCTGCTTCAGCACCTTGTAGATGTAGATGGCATAGCTCTCCTTCCTCTTGCGCTTCTTCTTCTTGTCGCCCTTCGAAATGTTCTTCTGCGCCTTGCCAGCCTTCTTGGCGGCCTTCCCGCTAGTCTTGGGCGGCATCTCGAACCAACGTACGGCAGCAGCAACACCAGTAGCAAGCGCTCCGCTCTAGTCAGCGTCTCCCCACACAGTGGCACCCGCCGCCAGCCGCCGCCGCCGCACCTTTACCAGCTCGCCCTGTTGCGGCCGCCGACCAATGGGGCGCGCGCGCAACCGGCCGCCGCACCCGAGCCCATAAAGCACCCCCACCCCGGCTGCGCCGGCACGCACTCCGCTGCTCGACTCGCTGCCGCTCGCACCGGTCGTTTTCGTTTCCGTTTCGTGTGCACCGTCGCTAGCCCATCGCCATGTCCGGACGCGGAAAGGGAGGCAAAGTCAAGGGCAAGTCAAAGTCCCGCTCAAGCAGGGCTGGGCTCCAGTTCCCGGTCGGCAGAATCCACCGCCTCCTGCGCAAGGGAAACTACGCAGAGCGCGTCGGCGCCGGGGCGCCCGTCTACCTCGCCGCCGTCATGGAGTACCTCGCGGCTGAGGTGCTCGAGCTGGCCGGAAACGCGGCCCGCGACAACAAGAAGACGCGCATCATCCCGCGCCACCTGCAGCTTGCCATCCGCAACGACGAGGAGCTCAACAAGCTCCTGTCGGGCGTCACCATCGCACAGGGTGGTGTCCTGCCCAACATCCAGGCCGTCCTGCTGCCAAAGAAGACCGAGAAGAAGGCCTAAAGGAGGCCAGGCAATCGCAGCGCCGCGTGCTCCCCTGCACGCAACGCGCTTTGCCGGCTCGGCTCGGCCCACAACAATCGGCCCTTTTCAGGGCCACCACACACACCTACGTCCAAAGCAAAATTTCAGTCGTCCTCGCCGCACCTTGTTTTGTTTTAACTTTGCACTGTCACAGCACAGCCGCCGCCGGCGCACGTCCGCCATCTTGTCGTCCACACAGCCCGTGTGGCCCAACACACACACATTTTGCACGGTCGCAGTCGCCTTCCAAACCGACAACGGCAGCAATAATGACCATTGTTAAAGGGAGGCGTGTCGACACACCGCCCTCCACTCCCGCGCGCAACGGCCGTCGACACGAACGAAACAGCTGATCCGGCCGCCTATGCCCACACGCCTTGCCTCGGAAACCCCAACGCCGCCGCAAACAAACACACAGAGACAAACCACGCAAGCAAATAATCACCGCCTCTCGCACAACAACACACAGCCCGCCATCTCCGTCGCGATCGATACAAAGACACACAAACGAAGCAGCTCCACACACAGCCAGCCACATGACACGTTTCCTTTCCTTCTCCCCTCCCAGTCACATCACGTCGCTCAAACGGAAAGAAAGAAAGAAAGAAACAAACAAACAAACAACACAGCGCACACACGCAGCAACAACAACACAGACTCTTTCGCACTTTTCAACTTCCGAACAGTGTGGTGGCCCTGAAAAGGGCCGTTTTCTAGTCTCTCCCACCCACAAGCACGGCCGCGGGAAGGCCAGCGCCCGCTGCGACGCAGCCTAACCGCCGAAACCGTACAGGGTGCGCCCCTGCCTCTTCAGGGCGTACACCACGTCCATGGCCGTCACAGTCTTGCGCTTGGCGTGCTCAGTGTACGTCACCGCGTCGCGGATCACGTTCTCCAGGAACACCTTCAGCACCCCGCGGGTCTCCTCGTAGATCAGACCAGAGATGCGCTTCACGCCGCCCCTGCGAGCCAGGCGGCGGATGGCGGGCTTCGTGATGCCCTGGATGTTGTCGCGCAACACCTTGCGGTGCCGCTTGGCGCCACCCTTGCCGAGCCCCTTTCCTCCCTTGCCGCGGCCTGTCATCCTTCCTTCCTCGGGCAAAGCAAAACGTGCACAAACAGCAGCTGCAGCGGCTGGCGAGTCGGCTACGGTCTGCGCCCAGCGCGCCCGCCGCCCCCCTATATAGACTCTGGCCCGCCCTCCCCCCACCACGCGCAACCGAGGGCATATAAGCGCAGCACGGAGGCGCGCGGGCCCGTTGTCAAGGCAGCACCGGACGCCGCGCCGCACCTAACCTCCACGCACGCCGCTCCGCTACCGCTACCGCTACCGCCATGGCCCGCACAAAGCAAACGGCCCGCAAGTCCACCGGCGGAAAGGCGCCGCGCAAACAGCTCGCCACCAAGGCGGCGAGGAAGAGCGCGCCCGCCACCGGAGGCGTCAAGAAGCCCCACCGCTACAGGCCGGGCACCGTCGCCCTGCGAGAAATCAGGCGCTACCAGAAGAGCACAGAGCTGCTCATCCGCAAGCTGCCATTCCAGCGCCTAGTGCGCGAGATCGCCCAGGACTTCAAGACCGACCTGCGCTTCCAGAGCTCCGCAGTCATGGCCCTGCAGGAGGCCAGCGAGGCCTACCTCGTCGGCCTCTTCGAAGACACCAACCTGTGCGCAATCCACGCCAAGCGCGTCACCATCATGCCCAAGGACATCCAGCTCGCGCGCCGCATCCGCGGCGAGCGCGCCTAAACCGCGCCGCGGCACCGCACCGCACAAACAAAAACGGCCCTTTTCAGGGCCACTAACATCTCTCCGTCGCGAGCAAACTTTGTCGGTCGCCTGCCTCTCGCCCCGCAACCCAAAAACAAAACAAAAAACCACCACTTCCCGTCCGTCCGCCACACCCGCTCACTCTGCCTGCCTGCTAGCAGCGCGCAACAATCACACATCATCCCTCCCCGGCGCTCAAAGCGCACAATACCCAACGGCCGACGTCACACCGCACGGGTGGCTGGCCGGCCGCCGCTTTCGTTTCGAAAACAAAAAAAACCCGCACTCCACTCCGACGGCCAACGGCCAGGCAGGCGCGCTCGCTCGCTCTACACGCCACCGAAATCCCCGCCGACTCCTTCCGCATCTCAACGTGCCCCCCGTTGCAAAACATCACACACACACACACACACAAAGGAACAAAACAAAACAAAGACCAGACACGACTCGACAAGACAGACATCCGAGAAGAACGAACGCAGGCAAGCCAACCAACGTATTCAAACAAAACAACGCGACAGAAAACCAACCGTCGGCCGCCGCCACAAACACGGCGACAATCAACCACGACAACAACAACACCGCTTACCGCTACCGCCGCCCACACCCGCCACCGACCCCCGCAATCCAACCACCACGGCACGCAAACAGCATCCCCACGGGCATACAGAAACGCCAGACAGACACCCACACCAAACGCAACACGACAATCAAAACCTTCCCCGACGTGCTTTGATGGCCCTGAGAAGGGCCGTTTTGGGCCGCGCGTCTCTTGCGCGCCACTAGACGACGACGGGGGGTGGGGACGACGGAGTCAAGCGCCAAACCCTTCCATTCCCATCTCTTTCTCCTCTACTCTACTTCTTCTTCTTGGGCGAAGCCTTCGCCTTAGACGGCGTCGTCGCCTTCTTCGGGCGCGGCGCCTTCGGCTTCTTCGTCGGAACCTTGGCGGCCTTCTTCGCCTTCGACGGCGACTTGGCCTTGGCCGGCTTGGCCGCAGCCGCCTTCTTCGCACCCGCGGGAGCGGCCGACGCCGCAGACGCCTTCTTGGCGGCGCCCGCCTTCCGACCGGTCGCCGCCTTCACGCCACCAGCCTTCTTTGCGCCGGCCGCACGGGCGCCCTTCTTCTCCTTGCTGGCCGGAGCGGCGCGCTTCTTCTTGGCACCGCCAGCACGAGCCTTGCCGCCCTCGGCCGCCCCCCCGCCGCCGGCGCCGGCAAGCTTGAACGAGCCGGACGCGCCCTTCCCCTTCGTCTGCACCAGCTCGCCCGCCACGACGGCCGACTTGAGGTACTTCTTGATAAACGGCGCCAGCTTCTCCGCGTCCAGCTTGTAGTGCGCGGCTATGTACTTCTTGATCGCCTGCAGCGACGACCCGCCGCGCTCCTTCAGACTCTTGATGGCGGCCGTCACCATCTCAGAGGTGCGCGGGTGCGCAGGCTTGGCGCGCGGCTTCTTCGCAGACGACGCAGACTTGGCCTTCTTCGTAGTGCCGGTGGCGGCGGGTGCCGCAGCAGTCTCGTTCGTAGCCGCCTGATCTGCCATTTCGACGACGCGCGTAACACACAGCGAGAGCGAGCGGGACGGCAGGCACGCAAGCACAGCACAGCAGCAGAGCAGAGAATCACAAGGCCCAGCCAGTGTCGCGGGCGGGCGCGGACGGCCGAGAGAGCGGCCGCCACTCTGCGCGCCGCCGCGCCGCGCCTCCCGCGCTTGCTACCGCCCAACGTCCGACAGCCTGTGCGGAGCAGCCCCAAACCTGCGCCACAACCGCCCGCGCCTTTCAAACCACCGAGGATGGGGCTACACACAGCCACACCACAGTCGCCAACCAGTCGCCACGGCAGCGCCGCAAACCACGGCCAAACTGCAGCTACCGCGCGCTACAGCCTGGGTCGGCCCGCCGAGAATCGCCGCCCCCGCCCAAATGCCGCCCCCACAGCCCCAGCCGACGACCCGCCACAATGGCCAAACCTTCGGCAAAACTCCCACACCGTCGCCGCGGCAGCCCGGCCAGCGCGGCCGGCGCCACAGCCACACAAGCCGAGGCGTGCGGCGATGACGGCCGTGCAAACGCGCCTCCGCCGCCCCATCGCCTTCCGTCGCCCTCCCGCCGTTTCCCGATCGGCCCGCAGCCGTCGGGCCACATCGCGCGCCGTCCTCCTCCTCTCGCCCGCCAACATTCACAGCCGTTTCTCAACAATTGCCCGCCGCAAACGGACGCCGCCTGCGCAACAGGCGCCGCCGCCCCTCGCCGCTTCCGACCCAACCCCTCGACCGAGGCAAACCGCAATCCGAATCTACAGACCAACCCAATCTGCCGTCAAGCACACACGACAGCCGACCTTACACGTTACGCGTTACACATTACGTTTACACGTCTACGTTAGGTTAGGTTAGGTGGACGTGGGTTAGGTTAAGGGGACTTGGGTTAGGTTAAGCGTCAAACTTAGGTTAAGCATTCAAACACGTCAGGCGTCAGAGGTTAGGTTAGGTTAGGTTACACGTTAGGTTAAGGGGTCGGTGCTAGGTTAAGAAGCGTCAAACGTAGGTTAGAAAAGCGTTCAAACGTGAGGCGTGAGCCGGACAGCTTACCTTACGTAGACGTTAGGGGCTCACAGGCTGAGCTCACCTCGCCACACCACAGGTTAGGTTCGGTTCGGTTCGGTTCGCTCGGCTCAGCGTAAAGCGCCGAGGTCAGGGTTACGTTCGTTCACCTTCGGGCGCCACACTTTCGGTTGAAAGGTCGCGACGGGACGGACGTCGGCAGGCACGCCGCAAACGAACAAAAAAAACGTACAGACGACGTCGGAAACCGCCGACAGACGGGGGAGCAGCACGACCACGACCAGACACCGAGCGCGAACGAGACACACGCGAACCACCCCCACCGGCCAAAGGGCACCACACAACAACCCAGAGCACCACGTGTCGACACCAGAGCAACCCGCCGCTCACGCGACATGGCTGGCACCGAAGGGCAACCGCCCGCAACTGCGCTTTCCGCGCCGGCCCGGATGCACGTCGTGCTACAACAACACCACTACCGTACACAGCCGCTGTTCACAACATCACTATCAATGGCGCGCCCGCGGCTCGCCGCCGTCGCAGTCGCAGCCCCAACGCCAGCACTTTTGCACCACCATTCACACGCACCGCAACACAGCTCGCCGACACAGCCGAACAAAACAAACACCACACAACAACAGCAACAACGCCGCCGCCTCTACTTGTGCCGGCGACCCACCCCGCCGATGGCGCACCTTTCGCCAGCCGGCAATCGACACACACGCACCCACCCACCGGGGCCCAGTGCAAAAAACAAAAAAAAACACACAAAAACAAAAAAATCAAACGACACGGGAAGCGCACACCGCCACTTCGCGCGCACGCCACCAACCAGTCGTCGTCTCAAAATAACAAACACAAACACAATAAACTAACAACTAGGGCAACACAAAACAAAAACGCCTCGCACGAACCGCCCACAAAAAGGACAAGCACACGCACAGCCTCTGCTGACGACCACGACGCAGCGGCACGCTGCTCCTGTCCCGCGCCCCGCGCCCCACTCGATTCACAACTCACGCGACACCGTCAACGACGGGCTCGCTTCCCGCAACCTACCACCTTTCCGCCACGACGCACAGCCCCAGCCCCACCCGACGACGCCCGTGGCAACGACTGCACTTTCACCACCGCCTCCCCCTTCCCCCCCAAAACAACACACACACACACACACACAGCCAGCCAAAAACGCACTCGCGACCCACACATGCACGTGCATCGGCACACGCCAACCAGTCAACGTCGACAACCACACGCAAGGCTCGAAACGAAACCGGCGTCCTTCCACGTTGCCATCAAGCTACGCGACACAAGACACAAGGAACCAACACAACAGCCGGCCCCACTAATTCCCACTCTCACGCCGCAAAAAGCACACCGAAACCGCCAAACGCACGCACATTCCCCTTCGCACCGACACCACCGACCGGCTCGCTACCACACACCTCTCGGCAGCCGTTTCACGCCAATTCGCCACACCGCCCACACAGTCGACAAGCGCCCGCCCTGTACGGCACACGCAACGACGCAGCGCAGCAAAGGGCGCCCGCAACACATACCTCTCCGCCGCCCGACGCGCCAACCGCCACACCACACCGCCAGCCACTCGCAAATTGTGCACTGCCACCAGCCACACGTCCAACACGCCGCGCCGCCTCCGGCCACCCGCCAGGGGGCGCTCACGTCCGCGACAACAGCGCGGCCCGCCGGGCCGGGCCGAACCGAACCGAGCCGCCGCTGCTCTGCACTCGGCACGGCCACACCCTGCTGCAGACCGGGCTCGTCCCTCTGTACGCGTCTGCCTGCGCATCAACACAACACGACCTTTTTTTTTTTTCTCTCTCTACCGCCATCCCTCCTTCTCGCGTTTTACTCGTTGTTGCAGCAGCGGCGCACACCTACACATCCACAGCCCCAGCCGAGCCGGCCTCACCTCAGGGCCCGCCGCCAGCGTCTCCTCCTCGGGCACAGGTGCGGTGCTGTGGCCGCCCATCCAACCGCATTGCTGGCCGTCCAGCCACCAGGCGTTCCCACTGCCGCGAGCCACGCCGCGCACCGACCCTGCTGCAGAAAACGAAGCATAGCCAGAGACCGACCGATACACAAAGCAAGCCGTCGCCTCGCCTCTTGTCCTTCCTGCCTTCCTTCCGCCCCCGCCCTTCTCACACCACCGCCTCTCCACTTTCGCCCACCCCCCCCTCCTTTTCTTTTTTTTTTTTTTTGTTTCTTTCTTTCTTTCTTTCTCTCCTTCCCGCCATGGCGGTTACGGCACCGCCTGCAGCGGCAGATTTTTTGCGCCCACACGCCTACTCCTACCACCATTAACCTTGCCCTGCCCTGCCCATCAACGTCGCAGTCGAACCGACGCGTGCCAACACACTGCCCACGTTCCTTTCTCTTTTCGGCCTACGCCCATTACGCGCCGCCGCCACAGCACCTTCCCTTCCCACAACACACCGACGTCATCACACGCACCCAAAACAGGGGCCACGACCGTGTTCCTCGCCCACTCCCATCCCGCACGGTACGCACATTCCCAACTACTACCGCGCACCCTCCCTTTCCAATCTGTGTGTCTCTGTGTCTGTGTCCTGTCCGCGCGTGACGCCTCTCAACATCCGCCGTCCCCCGTCCCGTTTTCGCCCCCATGCCGTCGTCGCGCCGCCTCCTCCCCGTCCACCGCCGCCCCTGTCCGCCCCGCACCACACCATACACCGCTGCTTGTCCCGGCCGTTGCCACCAAAGGCGCCGACCGCAAACGCGCCACGCCGCAGCCCCCGTGCGTCTCGCGCTCGCTTGCATCTCCGTGCCGACGCTGCCTCTCTTCCCACTCGCACTCGACCTCGACAACACAGTCTTTGGCTCCGCCACTGCGTGTTCCGGTGGTACGCACGCTGCAACACGTATGTATTCATTACCAGAGCGATGGCGAGGCATGACAGCATCTCTGTCTGACCAGAGAGTTCTTTATCGCTGCTAGTCGGCGCTTGGACCGCGCCAGACGACAGTAGTGGCACGCACCGGGTCGCCAGGAACAGTTGTTATATATATTGTAGCGCGAGTCGGGAGAGGTAGTAGTCGGTCGACAGTAGTAGCGGGTCGACGGTTGTACTGAGCGGGCGTCGGCGGCGTGCTCTGCTCGTCTCGCGACTCTGGTCACGGTTCGGGACGATGTATAGTATATTGTGTTATAATCAAAAGGTGGTGTGACGCTGCATTGCGCAAATCTGATAACGTATGTTCATTGTACTTCTTTTGTTCAACAACAAAAGCCCCACTATTACTTTTTTTCTAAAGTAACTTTTGTCTCTTAACGAAAAACATTCACTTTTTAAAGACTACTTCCTATGGCATTTCCCTCCAAGGAGTGCAATTAATTACCAGCCAGCACTCATTCATTGCACACAGCTGTGTAAGGGGTATCTACAATTGAGGAGCGGATATAAATGCAATTTTTTGTTTTTTTTTTTTTTTGTGTGTGTGTGTTGTAACCTCCCAGCAAAATTTAAAATAATGGACAATGTTATTTACGGATGCTAATGGACATTGCGCTAATTGTAACCTCGCCCACAATGAGAGGTATTGAAAATGGCAACAAAAATGTGAAATTCGCAATCTGACTCAAATATAAAGTCTTCACACAACATTTACAAACGTCCGTTCAGTGACAAGAAACTTCAATTAAACCGAAATATCGGTCTTTGGCCCTGTGCAAAACAATCAGAATTAAAGTCTTACCTCCGAATAAATGGATGTCACATTTCTGCTCTGGTTGTTGCGCAGCGCTTGGAGGAACTGCATTTGCAAATAATAATATTCTCTTTTTTTGTGATTTTAGTGACATTTTTCTTCAAAGCAGTGGAATGAAATGTGAAGTGCAACGAACTCTTTAGTTCAATAACAAATTAAATGTTTGAAAAATGCTTTTGAAATAAAAATTATTATTGGGGAACTTGTTGGAGAATAATTACACTTTTTCATTATCTAATGATTATATTAATTAACAGTATACCTTATTCACCATCTTGACCAGTGTTGCCGACCACCTACATCACACAACCGCACTCGGCTGCTACTACTGACCGACCGCTCTGCATGACGACTATTAGCGTACTGCACGCGACGACTACTGACAGAGTACAGCCCTCAACTACACAGAGCTACGGACTCGCAACGACTACTGACAGACAGACTGACTGACTGAGAACCGCTCGCAACACTCGCGCAGTCCAGCGCAAACTCTCTGGTCACAGATGCTACAACGTCTCGCCATCGCTACTATGTTACATACGTGTTTCAGTGTCTTTTTCATTGGGGTAACGATCTTTGGCTCTTTTTATTCTGAATACAGGGCCAAAGGTCAACGCTGCTGCCCTTATACAATTTATCAGGTTTCATTATGTCTGTTGCAATGTTACATACGGTTCACTCTTTCATTAATATTACCGTTGGGTTTGTTTTGTAGGGACGTTAACATTCTGGCACATTTTTATTATCATCGGACTCTCTGCTATTTGTGCAGGGAGGTTATACCTGGGTCCATTTCCATTTCCATTTACATTTTAATATTGATAGACTTTTTGTTTTCTTTTTTGTTTCTTGTTGTTTTTCCTTCTTTTTTTTTGTTGTTTTTTTTTTTTTTGTTTTGTTTTTCCCGCTCTCACCACCACCGCCGCATCACGCCTTCCGTTTTCTTGGTTTCTTTTCTGTTCTTCAACTGCTTCAACATCACCGCGCCCCATTTCCACACCACAGCCATCAGCCTCCAAGACGGGCGGGCGCAGTGTGCCATTTCCGGCGCACAAGCACACCCGTACGGTACTCTCCTCGCCCCCACGCCACCAACAACACAGCGACCACGCGGCTTTCAGGCATGGCACGGCACGGCACGGCACGGCACGGCACGGCACGGCACGGCACCGGCGAAATGCGCCGCCCACCGCCCCTCCGCGCATCCGTCCGTCTCGCCACGTTCACTGACAGCCGCGTCTGCGGCTACACCACGACAACCACAACACAACACCGCTCCCCTCCCTGGCAACTCACATTGTTTTTCTCCTCCTCTTTTGCACAAACCACAACGCCGAGCACAGGCGCAAGCCACCCACACCGCGCCCCTCCCCGTCCCGTCTTTGGCCGCCGCTCCTCGTTTCCTCGTTTGCCCCCTCCCATCTCCCGAAATGCCATGCCAGCAGCGTTACGCATGCCCCTCCCCTGTCCACACAACACTACCGCCTAACGAACAGCCTTTTCCGGGCCACATCCAGGGCACGCCCACCTCCAAACACTGCCAATTCACGGACGCACACACTCACTCACTTTCTCGACACCTTTCTGTACGGAGGGTGCGTCATCTCGACCGTGACAGAGTGACGGCAACTATCGACGATCCATTTCCCCCCACTGGTAAAACATGTCCACTAACACCTACATACATCATTCAAGTACACAGACAATAGCATACACACAATGGGAGGGCACACGAACATGGACGGCACGGCACTGTCATACACTCTTCCTCAGAACCATATCAACAAACGTTACGTACATCCGGGAAAGCGAAAGCGAACGCGAAAGCGAAAGCAAAAGCAAAAGCAAAGGCAAAGCCCAATGCAGCCGTCAAAGGTAACGTTCACCACGGCAGACACTTGCAGCCGCGCCGCCGTTAAACGCATTTCAGTGCGGCTCCAATACGCCTCCGACACGGGAACGTTCCGTTGCTCTACGAATGCGTTTCTCCCCTTTTTCCCTTCCTCTCTCTTTTGCCCCCCCCCCTCCTTGCACTCTCGCCTCATTCCTCACGTTCTGCCCAGACATTCGACCGATCAAAGTCAACCTTTCGTTACCGTTCTCAGCGCGACGGTGTACAACAGTATGACGGGTGTGCCCAAGACTTCGGTTCAGTTGCGTGACGCCGGTCTATCGCGCCGATCGACAGTTACTCAGGGGGCGACGGATCGGACCACGTCACCGACACACAAAACACTTTCAAACAAACAAATACATACCGGATGGACACAGACAAACACGTGTACAGACATTCGCCAAACAAACGACCGCCGCCGCCGCCGTCGTCGTCTAGCGTGCATCTTGAATGACGACATCGGTGTGCGTGCGTCGTACGCAATCAGTCAGACACGGCTATCAAACATCAGAGTCGAATGGTACATCATCGTGCGTGTCGCCGTACACGTACAGTACAATACAACAACAATGCGTCTTAATGGCACGTTCATTTCAACGTCACTCACACACCTCCACGCTGCAGTTACGTCGCACCATTGTCAAACTCGGCGTACAGCAAAGGGAATAGTGGGCGGCAAAAAAAACCAAACAAAAACATTTCACATTTCACCTCGCCATGTATGATGTGCAAAAAAACAAACCCGCAAACGGCCGTCGTTACGGTGACACAAAAGTCGCCGATCACACTGTCCCCCCCTCGCAGACGGGTCTCTCACACACACACACACACCAACAACACCAATGGGTCAAAAACCACGCCAACGAGGCGTGCCACCATTCCACGCCACGGCGACCAACCTCGTGGCCGTACCCCGCGCAACACGCTTTGACGCGCCCCCCACCCACAATCAAAATGCACACACACACATCACAGCCGTCCACACAAACAACAACAATTCCGCCCTTCCCGCAAAAGGCAAGTTGGTGGCCCTGAAAAGGGCCGTTTTGCCGCTCTCGCAACGGAGGAGCCTTCTCCATCCTTCCTTCCATTCCAGAGCCACCTCCTTACTTGGAGCTCGTGTACTTGGTCACCGCCTTCGTGCCCTCGCTCACGGCGTGCTTGGCCAGCTCGCCAGGCAGCAACAGCCGCACAGCGGTCTGGATCTCGCGGGACGTGATGGTCGAGCGCTTGTTGTAGTGCGCCAGGCGAGAAGCCTCGGCCGCAATGCGCTCGAAAATGTCGTTCACGAAGCTGTTCATGATGCTCATCGCCTTCGACGAGATGCCCGTGTCAGGGTGCACCTGCTTCAGCACCTTGTAGATGTAGATGGCATAGCTCTCCTTCCTCTTGCGCTTCTTCTTCTTGTCGCCCTTCGAAATGTTCTTCTGCGCCTTGCCAGCCTTCTTGGCGGCCTTCCCGCTAGTCTTGGGCGGCATCTCGAACCAACGTACGGCAGCAGCAACACCAGTAGCAAGCGCTCCGCTCTAGTCAGCGTCTCCCCACACAGTGGCACCCGCCGCCAGCCGCCGCCGCACCTTTACCAGCTCGCCCTGTTGCGGCCGCCGACCAATGGGGCGCGCGCGCAACCGGCCGCCGCACCCGAGCCCATAAAGCACCCCCACCCCGGCTGCGCCGGCACGCACTCCGCTGCTCGACTCGCTGCCGCTCGCACCGGTCGTTTTCGTTTCCGTTTCGTGTGCACCGTCGCTAGCCCATCGCCATGTCCGGACGCGGAAAGGGAGGCAAAGTCAAGGGCAAGTCAAAGTCCCCGCTCAAGCAGGGCTGGGCTCCAGTTCCCGGTCGGCAGAATCCACCGCCTCCTGCGCAAGGGAAACTACGCAGAGCGCGTCGGCGCCGGGGCGCCCGTCTACCTCGCCGCCGTCATGGAGTACCTCGCGGCTGAGGTGCTCGAGCTGGCCGGAAACGCGGCCCGCGACAACAAGAAGACGCGCATCATCCCGCGCCACCTGCAGCTTGCCATCCGCAACGACGAGGAGCTCAACAAGCTCCTGTCGGGCGTCACCAATCGCACAGGGTGGTGTCCTGCCCAACATCCAGGCCGTCCTGCTGCCAAAGAAGACCGAGAAGAAGGCCTAAAGGAGGCCAGGCAATCGCAGCGCCGCGTGCTCCCCTGCACGCAACGCGCTTTGCCGGCTCGGCTCGGCCCACAACAATCGGCCTTTTCAGGGCCACCACACACACCTACGTCCAAAGCAAAATTTCAGTCGTCCTCGCCGCACCTTGTTTTGTTTTAACTTTGCACTGTCACAGCACAGCCGCCGCCGGCGCACGTCCGCCATCTTGTCGTCCACACAGCCCGTGTGGCCCAACACACACACATTTTGCACGGTCGCAGTCGCCTTCCAAAACCGACAACGGCAGCAATAATGACCATTGTTAAAGGGAGGCGTGTCGACACACCGCCCTCCACTCCCGCGCGCAACGGCCGTCGACACGAACGAAACAGCTGATCCGGCCGCCTATGCCCACACGCCTTGCCTCGGAAACCCCAACGCCGCCGCAAACAAACACACAGAGACAAACCACGCAAGCAAAATAATCACCGCCTCTCGCACAACAACACACAGCCCGCCATCTCCGTCGCGATCGATACAAAGACACACAAACGAAGCAGCTCCACACA
>NW_026047224.1:0-2500 GCF_023864345.2 Schistocerca serialis cubense
TTGCGCCTTAACCTAACCTATGTTGCGCCTTAACCTAACCTATGTTGCGCCTTAACCTAACCTATGTTGCGCCTTAACCTAACCTATGTTGCGCCTTAACCTAACCTATGTTGCGCCTTAACCTAACCTATGTTGCGCCTTAACCTAACCTATGTTGCGCCTTAACCTAACCTATGTTGCGCCTTAACCTAACCTATGTTGCGCCTTAACCTAACCTATGTTGCGCCTTAACCTAACCTATGTTGCGCCTTAACCTAACCTATGTTGCGCCTTAACCCAACCTATGTTGCGCCTTAACCCAACCTATGTTGCGCCTTAACCCAACCTATGTTGCGCCTTAACCCAACCTATGTTGCGCCTTAACCCAACCTATGTTGCGCCTTAACCCAACCTATGTTGCGCCTTAACCCAACCTATGTTGCGCCTTAACCCAACCTATGTTGCGCCTTAACCCAACCTATGTTGCGCCTTAACCCAACCTATGTTGCGCCTTAACCCAACCTATGTTGCGCCTTAACCCAACCTATGTTGCGCCTTAACCCAACCTATGTTGCGCCTTAACCCAACCTATGTTGCGCCTTAACCCAACCTATGTTGGGCCTTAACCCAACCTATGTTGGGCCTTAACCCAACACTACGTTGGGCCTTAACCCAACACACGTTGGGCCTTAACCCAACACACGTTGGGCCTTAACCCAACACACGTTGGGCCTTAACCCAACACACGTTGGGCCTTAACCCAACACACGTTGGGCCTTAACCCAACACACGTTGGGCCTTAACCCAACACACGTTGGGCCTTAACCCAACACACGTTGGGCCTTAACCCAACACACGTTGGGCCTTAACCCAACACACGTTGGGCCTTAACCCAACACACGTTGGGCCTTAACCCAACACACGTTGGGCCTTAACCCAACACACGTTGGGCCTTAACCCAACACACGTTGGGCCTTAACCCAACACACGTTGGGCCTTAACCCAACACACGTTGGGCCTTAACCCAACACACGTTGGGCCTTAACCCAACACACGTTGGGCCTTAACCCAACACACGTTGGGCCTTAACCTGCTCTGTAATTGTCATACGACGCGTTAAATTAGTGTAGTGTTGCCTAACTGCAACCCCCGCAATATAGTTTGCTACTCGCACTGCCCGGTCCCCAGTGTATCGCTTCATGTTAAACACCTTGCAGCTATACACTGTAATGTGGATGGCAGCAGGACGTACATGCTCAATGCCCTTTGCAGTTGTTCATTGGCATTTGCAGTTGTTCATTGGCATTCGCATGGCGAAGCACTTAGCCTACGCTGTGGTACGGCCTGTGTCAACTGTCCGCTGATGTTGTACGTCCAAATCACACACTGTACTGCACATTGGTCCTCATGTACTGAATGATACATCGTGGTACATGTGACCGTACAACGACTGCGCCAACAACGGCGAACCATGCGGTCCAAATGTTGTGCACTCAGCTACGTGTCGTCTCCCTATAAGAGCTGGATTGCAGTGTGGTATGCCCTGGATGGCGATCAGCATGAGCCGTCTGTTGATGTAGTGGCGCGTGTTGTCAGACGTAGTCGTCTCTTCTCACACACCGTGATAGCATGGTGCACTGCGTTCCACATCTGCGACATGCGACAGAGGCCGGTTGACAGTCGTTCGCGCAATGGACATCGCATACGTACGGGGGCCACCTTCCACGTGTTCGCGAAGCGTGCACATGTTGTTGCGTGTATGTGGGCAGACATAGTGTGTCGTGACACCTGACACAGGCATGCAACAATCGTTGAATTTGCAAATGGCGATGGACGCCTACGTTTGCTGGTGACGTTACGCAAATGAACAACTGGTAAACCGTTGTGGTGCGGTTGTTCTCGCTAGAGGTGAATCAGTGATGGCGACGATCGGTTGAGCTACCAACCGGTTGTTCCAGCGATACCCACCATGCCCACGAACGTGAATGGCATCTGGGTGTGAAGCGATACGCGGCGGTGGCTGGGTGGGACCGTCCCCGGCCGGTGAGGGGGGGCCTCCCGGCGTGCTGGCCGCGCGGTGCGTGGGCGCACGCGCTACAGCCGGCTGGTGGGGGCGGCCAGTGGCAGGCGCGCCGGCCGACGGAGGCGGCAGGCGGCGCAGCTGCGCGCCGGCGCACCCTGCACGCGGCGCCGTGCGGCCAAAGTAGGTCCTCGCGGGCCCGGTGCGAAGCGCGGTGGACATCTGCAGTGTGCTGGTCCGATTGAGGACTGTGTGCGCTGAGGATGCGCCGCCGCCCGGCGCTCGGCGCCGCGACGCCGTCTGCTGCTCGGTCGCCTCTGCGGTTCTCGCAGGTGGTTTGTATCGCAGCTGTGCGGACGTGTTGGCGCGTGCGCTGTGCTGGGAGAGTTCGCTTCGGCACCCAAGTGGGGCTTTTGTCCTTCTGTGGCGCTGGCGTTGGAGCTGCCGGTCACCGTAGGTGGCGCGTGTTGTCTCCCGCCGGCAATGCCACGACAGCACGCT
>NW_026047224.1:7500-10000 GCF_023864345.2 Schistocerca serialis cubense
TGCATGAGCGTTCGAGTTCCCTGGAATCCTCTAGCAGGGAGATAGGGTTTGGAACGCGAAGAGCACCGCAGTTGCGGCGGTGTCCCGATCTTCCCCTCGGACCTTGAAAATCCGGGAGAGGGCCACGTGGAGGTGTCGCGCCGGTTCGTACCCATATCCGCAGCAGGTCTCCAAGGTGAAGAGCCTCTAGTCGATAGAATAATGTAGGTAAGGGAAGTCGGCAAATTGGATCCGTAACTTCGGGATAAGGATTGGCTCTGAGGATCGGGGCGTGTCGGGCTTGGTCGGGAAGTGGGTCAGCGCTAACGTGCCGGGCCTGGGCGAGGTGAGTGCCGTAGGGGTGCCGGTAAGTGCGGGCGTTTAGCGCGGGCGTGGTCTGCTCTCGCCGTTGGTTGGCCTCGTGCTGGCCGGCGGTGCAGGATGCGCGCGCCTGCGCGGCGTTCGCGCCCCGGTGCTTCAACCTGCGTGCAGGATCCGAGCTCGGTCCCGTGCCTTGGCCTCCCACGGATCTTCCTTGCTGCGAGGCCGCGTCCGCCTTAGCGTGCTCCTCCGGGGGCGCGCGGGTGCGCGGATTCTCTTCGGCCGCCATTCAACGATCAACTCAGAACTGGCACGGACTGGGGGAATCCGACTGTCTAATTAAAACAAAGCATTGCGATGGCCCTAGCGGGTGTTGACGCAATGTGATTTCTGCCCAGTGCTCTGAATGTCAACGTGAAGAAATTCAAGCAAGCGCGGGTAAACGGCGGGAGTAACTATGACTCTCTTAAGGTGGCCAAGTGGCGGCGGTGTGGCTGCATCCGGACTTGGCTTTTCGAAGTGCGGTCTTGATGTAGTCGTGCTGCTGCTGCGAGGTGCCTTCCTTGGGTTATAGTTACAGGGAGAGTGATGCGCAATACATGGGCCTAGCCCTCTTAGCCTCTCCTCTCCTGCGGTCTTCTCCCCTTCTCGTGGGCCCGCTGATTTTCGCAGAGTGGAAGACCGCACCAGGGGCTTGGGGGGGTTACCAGCCCCCCCTCGCATTATCCCTTTATAGTTGGGGGCAGCCGACAAGAAACAAGAGATGGTGGCCCTTCCGCTGAAGGTGCCACCCCAGCTACCCCAGCACCTATCCGGCCAACCGGCCGTAACGAAAATGCGATAGTTTGTGTAGCTCCCTTTGCTTGCAGTGAGTGCCACCGCACTTTTACCACGAAGAACGGTCTCGGGGTCCATCGCCGCCGCCAACACCCTGCGGCCGCCAACGCTGAGATCGTGACGGAGAGGCATCGCGCGAGGTGGACGGAGGAAGAAGTCCTGTCGCTCGCCAAGGCAGAGGCCGAACTGTTCCTTGAGAGGGACGCCCGGTTCTTCTTTGTAAATCAAGAACTTACCAGGATGTTCCCCGACCGAACGCTTGAGGCAATCAAGTGCCGACGGCGGCAAGCTGCCCACAAGCAGCTTGTCCGCCAATTCATGGAGGCACTTGAGATCGGTTGGGGCGAAGAGCCGGCGTCCCGCCGTGGAGCAGCGAGCTCGCTGCCTGACGCGGGCGAGGCCGCTGCGCCGCCCGTCGACGCAGCCGAGGACTTCGCGGCCGACACCACCGGGCCGCCGCCGGAGGGGCCGACTGACGCCGCCATCTGGGAGCATCTGGCGGGGCTGCCTGCTTCCGCCCAGCGTTTCTCTGCCCTGGATCGAGTCATTGGTCTGGGGCGGGGCACGCCGCCCGATGTCATCCTGGGCATGCTCCCGGATGCCCTTGCGTCGGTCGGGTCCAGGGGGGAGAGGTCGATCACCAGGACACAGCGGCCGCGCCAATCATCCAAGCGGCCGCCTGCCGCCCCGCCGCTGCAGAAGCGCAAGCGGCGCCGCTGGGAATACGCGCGCACACAGGACGCCTTCCGTAGGTCGCGTGCACGTTGCGTGCGCGGCTTGCTGGACGGCACCCTGCTGCAGCCGCCACCCGACATCCCCGGTCTGCTGGACTTCTGGGCGGACCTCTTCACGAAGAAGCCGATCTCCACCGCCGGCTTCATCCGTGACCGCCTTCTCCCGCACTCGGAGCCTGTCGCTCCTGAGTGCCTATGGGGGCCGGTCACACGTGAGGAGGTCGCTGCTGCCTTGCCGCCCAGGGGATCGGCAGCCGGGCCGGACGGCCTGACTCCAGCGGAGCTGCGGCGCCTGCCGCACGAAGTCCTGGTGAAACTCTTGAACCTCTTCCTCCTGGCCCGCGCCCTCCCCGAGCGTCTGCTTCGCGCCCGGACGTCACTTCTCCCCAAAACGGCTGCACCAACATCCCCCGCTGACTTTCGCCCCATTACGGTCTGCTCGGTGTTGGCGCGGACCTTTCACAAGGTTCTCGCGTCACGCCTGATGCGTGCATGTGCTGTGGACGAACGTCAGCGGGCATTCATCCCCCGGGATGGGATGTTGGAAAACACCTTCATCTTGGACACTGCTCTCACCGACGCAGTCCGCTCCTGTCGCTCTGTTTTTGTGGCATCGATCGACGTCTCTA
>NW_026047224.1:15000-22500 GCF_023864345.2 Schistocerca serialis cubense
TCACAACCACACGGCAGCCACACACTCTTATCACGCACTACTCTCCGCCTGTAACACGCACACAGACAATATGTAAGCACCAGCATGGAACAACACCCAGTGCATCCTCTCCGCCACATGAGACAATCCACACTGTCATAACCAGACTGGGAGGTCCACTCAGAAAACGGAATATCCCACCCCCCCGACAACCACCATTGCTCAGCTAAGCCACCAACACCCACACATGTCCTACACAGGGGTGCACCCAACATCACAATACTGCCTCCTCTCACAGCACACAAACAATGGCAGGAATGAAAGACACAGGTCTGCCACAAGCATGGAATCGGAGCGCCGCCTGTCATGAGCCAAAGGTGCATCCTGACGTGGCAAATCAGATGATGCCGCAGGCATCCACTTACTATAATCACAATCAACAAACCGACCGGCCGCCCCCCCCCCCCCCCATTACACCTTTCCATACAACAATGTGTACCTTAACCTAAACTATACTGTACCTTAACCTAAACTATACTGTACCTTAACCTAAACTATACTGTACCTTAACCTAAACTATACTGTACCTTAACCTAAACTATACTGTACCTTAACCTAAACTATACTGTACCTTAACCTAAACTATACTGTACCTTAACCTAACCTATACGGTACCTCAACCTAACCTATATTGTGCCTCAACCTAACCTATGTTGCGCCTTAACCTAACCTATGTTGCGCCTTAACCTAACCTATGTTGCGCCTTAACCTAACCTATGTTGCGCCTTAACCTAACCTATGTTGCGCCTTAACCTAACCTATGTTGCGCCTTAACCTAACCTATGTTGCGCCTTAACCTAACCTATGTTGCGCCTTAACCTAACCTATGTTGCGCCTTAACCTAACCTATGTTGCGCCTTAACCTAACCTATGTTGCGCCTTAACCTAACCTATGTTGCGCCTTAACCTAACCTATGTTGCGCCTTAACCTAACCTATGTTGCGCCTTAACCTAACCTATGTTGCGCCTTAACCTAACCTATGTTGCGCCTTAACCTAACCTATGTTGCGCCTTAACCTAACCTATGTTGCGCCTTAACCTAACCTATGTTGCGCCTTAACCTAACCTATGTTGCGCCTTAACCTAACCTATGTTGCGCCTTAACCTAACCTATGTTGCGCCTTAACCTAACCTATGTTGCGCCTTAACCTAACCTATGTTGCGCCTTAACCTAACCTATGTTGCGCCTTAACCTAACCTATGTTGCGCCTTAACCTAACCTATGTTGCGCCTTAACCCAACCTATGTTGCGCCTTAACCCAACCTATGTTGCGCCTTAACCCAACCTATGTTGCGCCTTAACCCAACCTATGTTGCGCCTTAACCCAACCTATGTTGCGCCTTAACCCAACCTATGTTGCGCCTTAACCCAACCTATGTTGGGCCTTAACCCAACCTATGTTGCGCCTTAACCCAACCTATGTTGCGCCTTAACCCAACCTATGTTGCGCCTTAACCCAACCTATGTTGCGCCTTAACCCAACCTATGTTGCGCCTTAACCCAACCTATGTTGCGCCTTAACCCAACCTATGTTGGGCCTTAACCCAACCTATGTTGGGCCTTAACCCAACCTATGTTGGGCCTTAACCCAACACACGTTGGGCCTTAACCCAACACACGTTGGGCCTTAACCCAACACACGTTGGGCCTTAACCCAACACACGTTGGGCCTTAACCCAACACACGTTGGGCCTTAACCCAACACACGTTGGGCCTTAACCCAACACACGTTGGGCCTTAACCCAACACACGTTGGGCCTTAACCCAACACACGTTGGGCCTTAACCCAACACACGTTGGGCCTTAACCCAACACACGTTGGGCCTTAACCCAACACACGTTGGGCCTTAACCCAACACACGTTGGGCCTTAACCCAACACACGTTGGGCCTTAACCCAACACACGTTGGGCCTTAACCCAACACACGTTGGGCCTTAACCCAACACACGTTGGGCCTTAACCTGCTCTGTAATTGTCATACGACGCGTTAAATTAGTGTAGTGTTGCCTAACTGCAACCCCCGCAATATAGTTTGCTACTCGCACTGCCCGGTCCCCAGTGTATCGCTTCATGTTAAACACCTTGCAGCTATACACTGTAATGTGGATGGCAGCAGGACGTACATGCTCAATGCCCTTTGCAGTTGTTCATTGGCATTTGCAGTTGTTCATTGGCATTCGCATGGCGAAGCACTTAGCCTACGCTGTGGTACGGCCTGTGTCAACTGTCCGCTGATGTTGTACGTCCAAATCACACACTGTACTGCACATTGGTCCTCATGTACTGAATGATACATCGTGGTACATGTGACCGTACAACGACTGCGCCAACAACGGCGAACCATGCGGTCCAAATGTTGTGCACTCAGCTACGTGTCGTCTCCCTATAAGAGCTGGATTGCAGTGTGGTATGCCCTGGATGGCGATCAGCATGAGCCGTCTGTTGATGTAGTGGCGCGTGTTGTCAGACGTAGTCGTCTCTTCTCACACACCGTGATAGCATGGTGCACTGCGTTCCACATCTGCGACATGCGACAGAGGCCGGTTGACAGTCGTTCGCGCAATGGACATCGCATACGTACGGGGGCCACCTTCCACGTGTTCGCGAAGCGTGCACATGTTGTTGCGTGTATGTGGGCAGACATAGTGTGTCGTGACACCTGACACAGGCATGCAACAATCGTTGAATTTGCAAATGGCGATGGACGCCTACGTTTGCTGGTGACGTTACGCAAATGAACAACTGGTAAACCGTTGTGGTGCGGTTGTTCTCGCTAGAGGTGAATCAGTGATGGCGACGATCGGTTGAGCTACCAACCGGTTGTTCCAGCGATACCCACCATGCCCACGAACGTGAATGGCATCTGGGTGTGAAGCGATACGCGGCGGTGGCTGGGTGGGACCGTCCCCGGCCGGTGAGGGGGGGCCTCCCGGCGTGCTGGCCGCGCGGTGCGTGGGCGCACGCGCTACAGCCGGCTGGTGGGGGCGGCCAGTGGCAGGCGCGCCGGCCGACGGAGGCGGCAGGCGGCGCAGCTGCGCGCCGGCGCACCCTGCACGCGGCGCCGTGCGGCCAAAGTAGGTCCTCGCGGGCCCGGTGCGAAGCGCGGTGGACATCTGCAGTGTGCTGGTCCGATTGAGGACTGTGTGCGCTGAGGATGCGCCGCCGCCCGGCGCTCGGCGCCGCGACGCCGTCTGCTGCTCGGTCGCCTCTGCGGTTCTCGCAGGTGGTTTGTATCGCAGCTGTGCGGACGTGTTGGCGCGTGCGCTGTGCTGGGAGAGTTCGCTTCGGCACCCAAGTGGGGCTTTTGTCCTTCTGTGGCGCTGGCGTTGGAGCTGCCGGTCACCGTAGGTGGCGCGTGTTGTCTCCCGCCGGCAATGCCACGACAGCACGCTCCCGGGCCTCTGTCGGCAGCGGCAAGCTCAGTTGGGAGCACGGGTGGTCGCACCTAAAGCGTCTACTCGCCAAACCCCGGGCGATTGCGCCTCTCTCGAACCCGACCAAGTACTTAGGACGGCGCTGCGCGCCGCCGGGACCTGAGAGGGTTTCGAGGTGTATGGTGCAGGGGAGCTCAGCCTCCTCCTGTTTGCAGAATAATTGAGCGGACGCTTGCGTGTTCGCGCGGGCCCCCGGGACACACTCCCGGGCGGCCGGCTGCTCAGCTCTAGTTGACGCAGCTCCCTGGTTGATCCTGCCAGTAGTCATATGCTTGTCTCAAAGATTAAGCCATGCATGTCTCAGTACAAGCCGCATTAAGGTGAAACCGCGAATGGCTCATTAAATCAGTTATGGTTCCTTAGATCGTACCCACGTTACTTGGATAACTGTGGTAATTCTAGAGCTAATACATGCAAACAGAGTCCCGACCAGAGATGGAAGGGACGCTTTTATTAGATCAAAACCAATCGGTCGGCTCGTCCGGTCCGTTTGCCTTGGTGACTCTGAATAACTTTGGGCTGATCGCACGGTCCTCGTACCGGCGACGCATCTTTCAAATGTCTGCCTTATCAACTGTCGATGGTAGGTTCTGCGCCTACCATGGTTGTAACGGGTAACGGGGAATCAGGGTTCGATTCCGGAGAGGGAGCCTGAGAAACGGCTACCACATCCAAGGAAGGCAGCAGGCGCGCAAATTACCCACTCCCGGCACGGGGAGGTAGTGACGAAAAATAACGATACGGGACTCATCCGAGGCCCCGTAATCGGAATGAGTACACTTTAAATCCTTTAACGAGTATCTATTGGAGGGCAAGTCTGGTGCCAGCAGCCGCGGTAATTCCAGCTCCAATAGCGTATATTAAAGTTGTTGCGGTTAAAAAGCTCGTAGTTGGATTTGTGTCCCACGCTGTTGGTTCACCGCCCGTCGGTGTTTAACTGGCATGTATCGTGGGACGTCCTGCCGGTGGGGCGAGCTGAAGGCGTGCGACGCGCCTCGTGCGTGCTCGTGCGTCCCGAGGCGGACCCCGTTGCAATCCTACCAGGGTGCTCTTGAGTGAGTGTCTCGGTGGGCCGGCACGTTTACTTTGAACAAATTAGAGTGCTTAAAGCAGGCAAGCCCGCCTGAATACTGTGTGCATGGAATAATGGAATAGGACCTCGGTTCTATTTTGTTGGTTTTCGGAACCCGAGGTAATGATTAATAGGGACAGGCGGGGGGCATTCGTATTGCGACGTTAGAGGTGAAATTCTTGGATCGCGCAAGACGAACAGAAGCGAAAGCATTTGCCAAGTATGTTTTCATTAATCAAGAACGAAAGTTAGAGGTTCGAAGGCGATCAGATACCGCCCTAGTTCTAACCATAAACGATGCCAGCCAGCGATCCGCCGCAGTTCCTCCGATGACTCGGCGGGCAGCCTCCGGGAAACCAAAGCTTTTGGGTTCCGGGGGAAGTATGGTTGCAAAGCTGAAACTTAAAGGAATTGACGGAAGGGCACCACCAGGAGTGGAGCCTGCGGCTTAATTTGACTCAACACGGGAAACCTCACCAGGCCCGGACACCGGAAGGATTGACAGATTGATAGCTCTTTCTTGATTCGGTGGGTGGTGGTGCATGGCCGTTCTTAGTTGGTGGAGCGATTTGTCTGGTTAATTCCGATAACGAACGAGACTCTAGCCTGCTAACTAGTCGCGTGACATCCTTCGTGCTGTCAGCGATTACTTTTCTTCTTAGAGGGACAGGCGGCTTCTAGCCGCACGAGATTGAGCAATAACAGGTCTGTGATGCCCTTAGATGTTCTGGGCCGCACGCGCGCTACACTGAAGGAATCAGCGTGTCTTCCTAGGCCGAAAGGTCGGGGTAACCCGCTGAACCTCCTTCGTGCTAGGGATTGGGGCTTGCAATTGTTCCCCATGAACGAGGAATTCCCAGTAAGCGCGAGTCATAAGCTCGCGTTGATTACGTCCCTGCCCTTTGTACACACCGCCCGTCGCTACTACCGATTGAATGATTTAGTGAGGTCTTCGGACTGGTACGCGGCATTGACTCTGTCGTTGCCGATGCTACCGGAAAGATGACCAAACTTGATCATTTAGAGGAAGTAAAAGTCGTAACAAGGTTTCCGTAGGTGAACCTGCGGAAGGATCATTACCGACTAGACTGCATGTCTTTCGATGTGCGTGTCGTGTCGCGCAACACGCTACCTGTACGGCTCGCAGTAGCCGTGCGCCGCGTGCGGAACCACGCGTGCTTCTCAAAACTAACGCCAATGTTGTGTGGTACGAGCGCTGAAGCGCTGGAGCGGCTGGCCTGCGGCACCTGGCGCCTGGCGCCGGTTTTGAATGACTTTCGCCCGACTGCCTGTCCGCTCCGGTGTGGAGCCGTACGACGCCCATCGGCCGTGAGGCCGTTGGACACAGAACGCTTGAACAGGGGCCGCCACACGCCTACGTCCCGCCTATGCAACTGTCTTGAAAGAGACAGTGGAAACTAAGAAAAGATCACCCAGGACGGTGGATCACTCGGCTCGTGGGTCGATGAAGAACGCAGCAAATTGCGCGTCGACATGTGAACTGCAGGACACATGAACATCGACGTTTCGAACGCACATTGCGGTCCATGGATTCCGTTCCCGGGCCACGTCTGGCTGAGGGTCGGCTACGTATACTGAAGCGCGCGGCGTTTGCCCCGCTTCGCAGACCTGGGAGCGTCGCGGCCGCCTGTGGGGCCGGCCGCGCCTCCTTAAACGTGCGATGCGCGCCCGTCGCCTGGCGGTTCGCATACCGGTACTTACTCGGTAGCGTGCACAGCCGGCTGGCGGTGTGGCGTGCGACACCTCGTACAACGACCTCAGAGCAGGCGAGACTACCCGCTGAATTTAAGCATATTACTAAGCGGAGGAAAAGAAACTAACAAGGATTCCCCCAGTAGCGGCGAGCGAACAGGGAAGAGTCCAGCACCGAACCCCGCAGGCTGCCGCCTGTCGTGGCATGTGGTGTTTGGGAGGGTCCACTACCCCGACGCCTCGCGCCGAGCCCAAGTCCAACTTGAATGAGGCCACGGCCCGTAGAGGGTGCCAGGCCCGTAGCGGCCGGTGCGAGCGTCGGCGGGACCTCTCCTTCGAGTCGGGTTGCTTGAGAGTGCAGCTCCAAGTGGGTGGTAAACTCCATCTGAGACTAAATATGACCACGAGACCGATAGCGAACAAGTACCGTGAGGGAAAGTCGAAAAGAACTTTGAAGAGAGAGTTCAAAAGTACGTGAAACCGTTCTGGGGTAAACGTGAGAAGTCCGAAAGGTCGAACGGGTGAGATTCACGCCCATCCGGCCACTGGCCTCCGCCCTCGGCAGATGGGGCCGGCCGCCCGCGCGGAGCAATCCGCGGCGGGGTCGTGTCCGGTTGCCTTTCCACTCGCCGCGGGGTGGGGCCGTTCCGGTGTGCGGTGGGCCGCACTTCTCCCCTAGTAGGACGTCGCGACCCGCTGGGTGCCGGCCTACGGCCCGGGTGCGCAGCCTGTCCTTCCGCGGGCCTCGGTTCGCGTCTGTTGGGCAGAGCCCCGGTGTCCTGGCTGGCTGCCCGGCGGTATATCTGGAGGAGTCGATTCGCCCCTTTGGGCGCTCGGGCTCCCGGCAAGCGCGCGCGGTTCTTCCCGGATGACGGACCTACCTGGCCCGGCCCCGGACCCGCGCCGCTGTTGGCTCGGGATGCTCTCGGGCGGAATAATCGCTCCCGTCAGCGGCGCTTCAGCTTTGGACAATTTCACGACCCGTCTTGAAACACGGACCAAGGAGTCTAACATGTGCGCGAGTCATTGGGCTGTACGAAACCTAAAGGCGTAATGAAAGTGAAGGTCTCGCCTTGCGCGGGCCGAGGGAGGATGGGGCTTCCCCGCCCTTCACGGGGCGGCGGCCTCCGCACTCCCGGGGCGTCTCGTCCTCATTGCGAGGTGAGGCGCACCTAGAGCGTACACGTTGGGACCCGAAAGATGGTGAACTATGCCTGGCCAGGACGAAGTCAGGGGAAAC
>NW_026047224.1:27500-30000 GCF_023864345.2 Schistocerca serialis cubense
AGACACAGGTCTGCCACAAGCATGGAATCGGAGCGCCGCCTGTCATGAGCCAAAGGTGCATCCTGACGTGGCAAATCAGATGATGCCGCAGGCATCCACTTACTATAATCACAATCAACAAACCGACCGCCGCGCCCCCCCCCCCCCCCCCCCCCATTACACCTTTCCATACAACAATGTGTACCTTAACCTAAACTATACTGTACCTTAACCTAAACTATACTGTACCTTAACCTAAACTATACTGTACCTTAACCTAAACTATACTGTACCTTAACCTAAACTATACTGTACCTTAACCTAAACTATACTGTACCTTAACGGCTAAACCTATACTGTACCTCTAAGCCTAACCTATACGTTGCGCTTCAACCTAACCTATGTTGCGCCTTAACCTAACCTATGTTGCGCCTTAACCTAACCTATGTTGCGCCTTAACCTAACCTATGTTGCGCCTTAACCTAACCTATGTTGCGCCTTAACCTAACCTATGTTGCGCCTTAACCTAACCTATGTTGCGCCTTAACCTAACCTATGTTGCGCTTAACCTAACCTATGTTGCGCCCTTAACCTAACCTATGTTGCGCCTTAACCTAACCTATGTTTGCGCCTTTAACCTAACCTATGTTGCGCCTTAACCTAACCTATGGTTGCGCCTTAACCTAACCTATGTTGCGCCTTAACCTAACCTATGTTGCGCCTTAACCTAACCTATGTTGCGCCTTAACCTAACCTATGTTGCGCCTTAACCTAACCTATGTTGCGCCTTAACCTAACCTATGTTGCGCCTTAACCTAACCTATGTTGCGCCTTAACCTAACCTATGTTGCGCCTTAACCTAACCTATGTTGCGCCTTAACCTAACCTATGTTGCGCCTTAACCTAACCTATGTTGCGCCTTAACCTAACCTATGTTGCGCCTTAACCTAACCTATGTTGCGCCTTAACCTAACCTATGTTGCGCCTTAACCCAACCTATGTTGCGCCTTAACCCAACCTATGTTGCGCCTTAACCCAACCTATGTTGCGCCTTAACCCAACCTATGTTGCGCCTTAACCCAACCTATGTTGCGCCTTAACCCAACCTATGTTGCGCCTTAACCCAACCTATGTTGCGCCTTAACCCAACCTATGTTGCGCCTTAACCCAACCTATGTTGGGCCTTAACCCAACCTATGTTGGGCCTTAACCCAACACACGTTGGGCCTTAACCCAACACACGTTGGGCCTTAACCCAACACACGTTGGGCCTTAACCCAACACACGTTGGGCCTTAACCCAACACACGTTGGGCCTTAACCCAACACACGTTGGGCCTTAACCCAACACACGTTGGGCCTTAACCCAACACACGTTGGGCCTTAACCCAACACACGTTGGGCCTTAACCCAACACACGTTGGGCCTTAACCCAACACACGTTGGGCCTTAACCCAACACACGTTGGGCCTTAACCCAACACACGTTGGGCCTTAACCCAACACACGTTGGGCCTTAACCCAACACACGTTGGGCCTTAACCCAACACACGTTGGGCCTTAACCCAACACACGTTGGGCCTTAACCTGCTCTGTAATTGTCATACGACGCGTTAAATTAGTGTAGTGTTGCCTAACTGCAACCCCCGCAATATAGTTTGCTACTCGCACTGCCCGGTCCCCAGTGTATCGCTTCATGTTAAACACCTTGCAGCTATACACTGTAATGTGGATGGCAGCAGGACGTACATGCTCAATGCCCTTTGCAGTTGTTCATTGGCATTTGCAGTTGTTCATTGGCATTCGCATGGCGAAGCACTTAGCCTACGCTGTGGTACGGCCTGTGTCAACTGTCCGCTGATGTTGTACGTCCAAATCACACACTGTACTGCACATTGGTCCTCATGTACTGAATGATACATCGTGGTACATGTGACCGTACAACGACTGCGCCAACAACGGCGAACCATGCGGTCCAAATGTTGTGCACTCAGCTACGTGTCGTCTCCCTATAAGAGCTGGATTGCAGTGTGGTATGCCCTGGATGGCGATCAGCATGAGCCGTCTGTTGATGTAGTGGCGCGTGTTGTCAGACGTAGTCGTCTCTTCTCACACACCGTGATAGCATGGTGCACTGCGTTCCACATCTGCGACATGCGACAGAGGCCGGTTGACAGTCGTTCGCGCAATGGACATCGCATACGTACGGGGGCCACCTTCCACGTGTTCGCGAAGCGTGCACATGTTGTTGCGTGTATGTGGGCAGACATAGTGTGTCGTGACACCTGACACAGGCATGCAACAATCGTTGAATTTGCAAATGGCGATGGACGCCTACGTTTGCTGGTGACGTTACGCAAATGAACAACTGGTAAACCGTTGTGGTGCGGTTGTTCTCGCTAGAGGTGAATCAGTGATGGCGACGATCGGTTGAGCTACCAACCGGTTGTTCCAGCGATACCCACCATGCCCACGAACGTGAATGGCATCTGGGTGTGAAGCGATACGCGGCGGTGGCTGGGT
>NW_026047224.1:40000-42500 GCF_023864345.2 Schistocerca serialis cubense
CCCCAACGCCAGCGCCTCTGCCGCACGAAATCGTCGACCGGCAATCACTCCACCGGCGCCCCACCCTAACCGCCCAACTCGCAACTCCAGCGGATGAACGGCGGACTTTTCCCGCAGTCGCAATGTGCAATCCACCCCTATAACTTGCGTTTCATGAAGAGTTATGTCCAATATGCGACATTCCCGCTGTCCCTATACATGAGCTGCGAGCTGTACCAGTTACGAGCTAGAGACGCGATCGCGTTGCTCTCTGTACGAATGCCGATGCTGAGCGGTCAGCTAGGAGGCGCTCCATCCATGTCGGTACCGGTGGGCGTTGCACTCGCAGTCGCAAAAACGTACGGCAAGTATATTACTCGGAAGAGTTTATGACAGTCCAAGCCCCCCTGCGTGGGGAGCGTCTTTCTAGGCCATGACCCACCGGAAGGGCGCAGCGTCCCCCACCCCAGACATGTGACGTCACACTATCGGTATTGACGACTCGACTCATTGCTTATAATCATTTGCCATACACCGGTGGAAGCTGCCGAGACGAGTAGCTACATAGCGCGCTCGCCGTGTCACTAATGTACAGAGATACAACAGTTTCGACTGGAACCGGATTAAACGTATACACGGCGCTGATTAGTAATACATAGACCCATCAGAATACAGATAATATATACAACTGTCCGTATACATGCTGAAAGACTCTGCTCACAATCACAACCACACGGCAGCCACACACTCTTATCACGCACTACTCTCCGCCTGTAACACGCACACAGACAATATGTAAGCACCAGCATGGAACAACACCCAGTGCATCCTCTCCGCCACATGAGACAATCCACACTGTCATAACCAGACTGGGAGGTCCACTCAGAAAACGGAATATCCCACCCCCCCGACAACCACCATTGCTCAGCTAAGCCACCAACACCCACACATGTCCTACACAGGGGTGCACCCAACATCACAATACTGCCTCCTCTCACAGCACACAAACAATGGCAGGAATGAAAGACACAGGTCTGCCACAAGCATGGAATCGGAGCGCCGCCTGTCATGAGCCAAAGGTGCATCCTGACGTGGCAAATCAGATGATGCCGCAGGCATCCACTTACTATAATCACAATCAACAAACCGACCGGCCGCCCCCCCCCCCCCCCCCCATTACACCTTTCCATACAACAATGTGTACCTTAACCTAAACTATACTGTACCTTAACCTAAACTATACTGTACCTTAACCTAAACTATACTGTACCTTAACCTAAACTATACTGTACCTTAACCTAAACTATACTGTACCTTAACCTAAACTATACTGTACCTTAACCTAAACTATACTGTACCTTAACCTAACCTATACGGTACCTCAACCTAACCTATATTGTGCCTCAACCTAACCTATGTTGCGCCTTAACCTAACCTATGTTGCGCCTTAACCTAACCTATGTTGCGCCTTAACCTAACCTATGTTGCGCCTTAACCTAACCTATGTTGCGCCTTAACCTAACCTATGTTGCGCCTTAACCTAACCTATGTTGCGCCTTAACCTAACCTATGTTGCGCCTTAACCTAACCTATGTTGCGCCTTAACCTAACCTATGTTGCGCCTTAACCTAACCTATGTTGCGCCTTAACCTAACCTATGTTGCGCCTTAACCTAACCTATGTTGCGCCTTAACCTAACCTATGTTGCGCCTTAACCTAACCTATGTTGCGCCTTAACCTAACCTATGTTGCGCCTTAACCTAACCTATGTTGCGCCTTAACCTAACCTATGTTGCGCCTTAACCTAACCTATGTTGCGCCTTAACCTAACCTATGTTGCGCCTTAACCTAACCTATGTTGCGCCTTAACCTAACCTATGTTGCGCCTTAACCTAACCTATGTTGCGCCTTAACCTAACCTATGTTGCGCCTTAACCCAACCTATGTTGCGCCTTAACCCAACCTATGTTGCGCCTTAACCCAACCTATGTTGCGCCTTAACCCAACCTATGTTGCGCCTTAACCCAACCTATGTTGCGCCTTAACCCAACCTATGTTGCGCCTTAACCCAACCTATGTTGCGCCTTAACCCAACCTATGTTGGGCCTTAACCCAACCTATGTTGGGCCTTAACCCAACACACGTTGGGCCTTAACCCAACACACGTTGGGCCTTAACCCAACACACGTTGGGCCTTAACCCAACACACGTTGGGCCTTAACCCAACACACGTTGGGCCTTAACCCAACACACGTTGGGCCTTAACCCAACACACGTTGGGCCTTAACCCAACACACGTTGGGCCTTAACCCAACACACGTTGGGCCTTAACCCAACACACGTTGGGCCTTAACCCAACACACGTTGGGCCTTAACCCAACACACGTTGGGCCTTAACCCAACACACGTTGGGCCTTAACCCAACACACGTTGGGCCTTAACCCAACACACGTTGGGCCTTAACCTGCTCTGTAATTGTCATACGACGCGTTAAATTAGTGTAGTGTTGCCTAACTGCAAC
>NW_026047224.1:52500-54800 GCF_023864345.2 Schistocerca serialis cubense
CTCGCCGTGTCACTAATGTACAGAGATACAACAGTTTCGACTGGAACCGGATTAAACGTATACACGGCGCTGATTAGTAATACATAGACCCATCAGAATACAGATAATATATACAACTGTCCGTATACATGCTGAAAGACTCTGCTCACAATCACAACCACACGGCAGCCACACACTCTTATCACGCACTACTCTCCGCCTGTAACACGCACACAGACAATATGTAAGCACCAGCATGGAACAACACCCAGTGCATCCTCTCCGCCACATGAGACAATCCACACTGTCATAACCAGACTGGGAGGTCCACTCAGAAAACGGAATATCCCACCCCCCCGACAACCACCATTGCTCAGCTAAGCCACCAACACCCACACATGTCCTACACAGGGGTGCACCCAACATCACAATACTGCCTCCTCTCACAGCACACAAACAATGGCAGGAATGAAAGACACAGGTCTGCCACAAGCATGGAATCGGAGCGCCGCCTGTCATGAGCCAAAGGTGCATCCTGACGTGGCAAATCAGATGATGCCGCAGGCATCCACTTACTATAATCACAATCAACAAACCGACCGGCCGCCCCCCCCCCCCCCCCATTACACCTTTCCATACAACAATGTGTACCTTAACCTAAACTATACTGTACCTTAACCTAAACTATACTGTACCTTAACCTAAACTATACTGTACCTTAACCTAAACTATACTGTACCTTAACCTAAACTATACTGTACCTTAACCTAAACTATACTGTACCTTAACCTAAACTATACTGTACCTTAACCTAACCTATACGGTACCTCAACCTAACCTATATTGTGCCTCAACCTAACCTATGTTGCGCCTTAACCTAACCTATGTTGCGCCTTAACCTAACCTATGTTGCGCCTTAACCTAACCTATGTTGCGCCTTAACCTAACCTATGTTGCGCCTTAACCTAACCTATGTTGCGCCTTAACCTAACCTATGTTGCGCCTTAACCTAACCTATGTTGCGCCTTAACCTAACCTATGTTGCGCCTTAACCTAACCTATGTTGCGCCTTAACCTAACCTATGTTGCGCCTTAACCTAACCTATGTTGCGCCTTAACCTAACCTATGTTGCGCCTTAACCTAACCTATGTTGCGCCTTAACCTAACCTATGTTGCGCCTTAACCTAACCTATGTTGCGCCTTAACCTAACCTATGTTGCGCCTTAACCTAACCTATGTTGCGCCTTAACCTAACCTATGTTGCGCCTTAACCTAACCTATGTTGCGCCTTAACCTAACCTATGTTGCGCCTTAACCTAACCTATGTTGCGCCTTAACCCAACCTATGTTGCGCCTTAACCCAACCTATGTTGCGCCTTAACCCAACCTATGTTGCGCCTTAACCCAACCTATGTTGCGCCTTAACCCAACCTATGTTGCGCCTTAACCCAACCTATGTTGCGCCTTAACCCAACCTATGTTGCGCCTTAACCCAACCTATGTTGCGCCTTAACCCAACCTATGTTGGGCCTTAACCCAACCTATGTTGGGCCTTAACCCAACCTATGTTGGGCCTTAACCCAACACACGTTGGGCCTTAACCCAACACACGTTGGGCCTTAACCCAACACACGTTGGGGCCTTAACCCAACACACGTTGGGCCTTAACCCAACACACGTTGGGGCCTTAACCCAACACACGTTGGGCCTTAACCCAACACACGTTGGGCCTTAACCCAACACACGTTGGGCCTTAACCCAACACACGTTGGGCCTTAACCCAACACACGTTGGGCCTTAACCCAACACACGTTGGGCCTTAACCCAACACACGTTGGGCCTTAACCCAACACACGTTGGGCCTTAACCCAACACACGTTGGGCCTTAACCCAACACACGTTGGGCCTTAACCCAACACACGTTGGGCCTTAACCTGCTCTGTAATTGTCATACGACGCGTTAAATTAGTGTAGTGTTGCCTAACTGCAACCCCCGCAATATAGTTTGCTACTCGCACTGCCCGGTCCCCAGTGTATCGCTTCATGTTAAACACCTTGCAGCTATACACTGTAATGTGGATGGCAGCAGGACGTACATGCTCAATGCCCTTTGCAGTTGTTCATTGGCATTTGCAGTTGTTCATTGGCATTCGCATGGCGAAGCACTTAGCCTACGCTGTGGTACGGCCTGTGTCAACTGTCCGCTGATGTTGTACGTCCAAATCACACACTGTACTGCACATTGGTCCTCATGTACTGAATGATACATCGTGGTACATGTGACCGTACAACGACTGCGCCAACAACGGCGAACCATGCG
>NW_026047225.1:0-2500 GCF_023864345.2 Schistocerca serialis cubense
GCCCGCGAGGACCTACTTTGGCCGCAAGGCGCCGCGAGCAGGGGGCCCCGGCGCGCAGCTGCGCCGCCTGCCGCGTCCGTCGGCCGGCGCGCCTGCCACTGGCCGCCCCCACCAGCCGGCTGTAGCGCGTGCGCCCACGCACCGCGCTGCCAGCACGCCGGGCGGCCCCCCCTCACCGGCCGGGGACAGTCTCACCCAGCCACCGCCGCGTATCGCCTCACACCCAGATCCCCTTTCACGTTCGTGGGCATGGTGGGTATCCCTGAAACAACCAGTTAATAGCTCGACCGATCGTCGCCAACACTGATTCACCTCTAGCGAGAACAACCGCACCACAACGGGTTACCTGTTGTTCATTTGCGTAACGTCACCAGCAAACGTAGACGTCCATCGCCATTTGCAACGAGTATTGCATGCCTGTGTCAGGTGTCACAACACACTACGTCTGCCCACATAGACGCAACAACATGTGCACGCCTCGAGAACACGTGGAAGGTAGCCCCCGTACGTATGCGGTGTCCATTGCGCGAACGACTGTCAGCCGGCCTCTGCAGGATGTCGCAGATGTGGAACGCGGTGCAACATGCTATCACGGTGTGTGAGAAGAGACGACTACGTCCGAATACACGCTCCACTACATCAACAGACTGCTCATGCTGATCGCCATCGAGGGCGTCCGTTCCTCCCACACGTCTGAATGGCGTACCACACTGCAATCCAGCTCTTATAGGGAGACGACACGTAGCTGCGTGCACAATATTTGGACTGTATGGTCTGCCGTTGCTAGGCGCAGTCGTCGTACGGTCACACATGTGCCACGATGTATCATTCAGTACATACGGACCAATGTGCAGTACAGTTTGTGGGTTTTGCGTACATCGGCGGACAGGTGACAGGCCGTACCACAACGTAGGCTGAGTACGTCGGCATGCGAAGGGCATTGAACATGCAAACTTCTCAACGACCAGCTTGCGAAGGCAGGGGGGAAGGGGGGGGGGGGGGCATGTACGTCCTGCTGCTATCCACATTACAGTGTATAGCAGGAGCATGTGGAAAGTCAGCAACACCTGCAAGGTGTTTAACATGACGCGATACACAGGGGACCGGGCAGTGCGAATAGCGAACTATATTGCGAGGGTTGCGGTTAGGCAACACTACACTAATTTAACGAGTTGCATAACAATTACAGAGCAGGTTAAGGCGCAATATAGGTTAGGTTAAGGCACAACATGGGTTACGTTAAAGCACAACATGGGTTACGTTAAAGCACAACATGGGTTACGTTAAAGCACAACATGGGTTACGTTAAAGCACAATTTAGGTTACGTTAAAGCACAATTTAGGTTACGTTGAAGCACAATTTAGGTTACGTTGAAGCACAATTTAGGTTACGTTGAAGCACAATTTAGGTTACGTTGAAGCACAATTTAGGTTACGTTGAAGCACAATTTAGGTTACGTTGAAGCACAAATTAGGTTACGTTGAGGCACAAATTAGGTTACGTTGAGGCACAAATTAGGTTACGTTGAGGCACAAATTAGGTTACGTTGAGGCACAAATTAGGTTACGTTGAGGCACAATATGGGTTAGGTTGAGGCACAATATGGGTTAGGTTGAGGCACAATATGGGTTAGGTTGAGGCACAATATGGGTTAGGTTGAGGCACAATATGGGTTAGGTTGAGGCACAAATTGGGTTAGGTTGAGGCACAATATGGGTTAGGTTAAGGCACAATATGGGTTAGGTTAAGGCACAATATGGGTTAGGTTAAGGTACAATATGGGTTAGGTTAAGGTACAATATGGGTTAGGTTAAGGTACAATATGGGTTAGGTTAAGGTACAATATGGGTTAGGTTAAGGTACAATATGGGTTAGGTTAAGGCACAATATGGGTTAGGTTAAGGCACAACATGGGTTAGGTTAAGGCACAACATGGGTTAGGTTAAGGCACAACATGGGTTAGGTTAAGGCACAACATGGGTTAGGTTAAGGCACAACATGGGTTAGGTTAAGGCACAATATGGGTTAGGTTAAGGCACAATATGGGTTAGGTTAAGGCACAACATGGGTTAGGTTAAGGCACAATATGGGTTAGGTTAAGGCACAACATGGGTTAGGTTAAGGCACAACATGGGTTAGGTTAAGGTACAATATGGGTTAGGTTAAGGTACAATATGGGTTAGGTTAAGGTACAATATGGGTTAGGTTAAGGTACAATATGGGTTAGGTTAAGGTACAATATGGGTTAGGTTAAGGTACAATATGGGTTAGGTTAAGGTACAATATGGGTTAGGTTAAGGTACAATATGGGTTAGGTTAAGGTACAATATGGGTTAGGTTAAGGTACAATATGGGTTAGGTTAAGGTACAATATGGGTTAGGTTAAGGCACAACATGGGTTAGGTTAAGGCACAACATGGGTTAGGTTAAGGCACAACATGGGTTAGGTTAAGGCACAACATGGGTTAGGTTAAGGCACAACATGGGTTAGGTTAAGGC
>NW_026047225.1:12500-15000 GCF_023864345.2 Schistocerca serialis cubense
GCGCACGCGCCAACACGTCCGCACAGCTGCGATACAAACCACCTGCGAGAACCGCTGGGGCGACCGAGCAGCAGACGGCGTCGCGGCGCCGAGCGCCGGGCGGCGGCGCATCCTCAGCGCACACAGTCCTCAATCGGACCAGCACACTGCAGATGGCCACCGCGCTTCGCACCGGGCCCGCGAGGACCTACTTTGGCCGCAAGGCGCCGCGAGCAGGGGGCCCCGGCGCGCAGCTGCGCCGCCTGCCGCGTCCGTCGGCCGGCGCGCCTGCCACTGGCCGCCCCCACCAGCCGGCTGTAGCGCGTGCGCCCACGCACCGCGCTGCCAGCACGCCGGGCGGCCCCCCCTCACCGGCCGGGGACAGTCTCACCCAGCCACCGCCGCGTATCGCCTCACACCCAGATCCCCTTTCACGTTCGTGGGCATGGTGGGTATCCCTGAAACAACCAGTTAATAGCTCGACCGATCGTCGCCAACACTGATTCACCTCTAGCGAGAACAACCGCACCACAACGGGTTACCTGTTGTTCATTTGCGTAACGTCACCAGCAAACGTAGACGTCCATCGCCATTTGCAACGAGTATTGCATGCCTGTGTCAGGTGTCACAACACACTACGTCTGCCCACATAGACGCAACAACATGTGCACGCCTCGAGAACACGTGGAAGGTAGCCCCCGTACGTATGCGGTGTCCATTGCGCGAACGACTGTCAGCCGGCCTCTGCAGGATGTCGCAGATGTGGAACGCGGTGCAACATGCTATCACGGTGTGTGAGAAGAGACGACTACGTCCGAATACACGCTCCACTACATCAACAGACTGCTCATGCTGATCGCCATCGAGGGCGTCCGTTCCTCCCACACGTCTGAATGGCGTACCACACTGCAATCCAGCTCTTATAGGGAGACGACACGTAGCTGCGTGCACAATATTTGGACTGTATGGTCTGCCGTTGCTAGGCGCAGTCGTCGTACGGTCACACATGTGCCACGATGTATCATTCAGTACATACGGACCAATGTGCAGTACAGTTTGTGGGTTTTGCGTACATCGGCGGACAGGTGACAGGCCGTACCACAACGTAGGCTGAGTACGTCGGCATGCGAAGGGCATTGAACATGCAAACTTCTCAACGACCAGCTTGCGAAGGCAGGGGGGAAGGGGGGGGGGGCATGTACGTCCTGCTGCTATCCACATTACAGTGTATAGCAGGAGCATGTGGAAAGTCAGCAACACCTGCAAGGTGTTTAACATGACGCGATACACAGGGGACCGGGCAGTGCGAATAGCGAACTATATTGCGAGGGTTGCGGTTAGGCAACACTACACTAATTTAACGAGTTGCATAACAATTACAGAGCAGGTTAAGGCGCAATATAGGTTAGGTTAAGGCACAACATGGGTTACGTTAAAGCACAACATGGGTTACGTTAAAGCACAACATGGGTTACGTTAAAGCACAACATGGGTTACGTTAAAGCACAATTTAGGTTACGTTAAAGCACAATTTAGGTTACGTTGAAGCACAATTTAGGTTACGTTGAAGCACAATTTAGGTTACGTTGAAGCACAATTTAGGTTACGTTGAAGCACAATTTAGGTTACGTTGAAGCACAATTTAGGTTACGTTGAAGCACAAATTAGGTTACGTTGAGGCACAAATTAGGTTACGTTGAGGCACAAATTAGGTTACGTTGAGGCACAAATTAGGTTACGTTGAGGCACAAATTAGGTTACGTTGAGGCACAATATGGGTTAGGTTGAGGCACAATATGGGTTAGGTTGAGGCACAATATGGGTTAGGTTGAGGCACAATATGGGTTAGGTTGAGGCACAATATGGGTTGGGTTGAGGCACAAATTGGGTTAGGTTGAGGCACAATATGGGTTAGGTTAAGGCACAATATGGGTTAGGTTAAGGCACAATATGGGTTAGGTTAAGGTACAATATGGGTTAGGTTAAGGTACAATATGGGTTAGGTTAAGGTACAATATGGGTTAGGTTAAGGTACAATATGGGTTAGGTTAAGGTACAATATGGGTTAGGTTAAGGCACAATATGGGTTAGGTTAAGGCACAACATGGGTTAGGTTAAGGCACAACATGGGTTAGGTTAAGGCACAACATGGGTTAGGTTAAGGCACAACATGGGTTAGGTTAAGGCACAATATGGGTTAGGTTAAGGCACAATATGGGTTAGGTTAAGGCACAACATGGGTTAGGTTAAGGCACAATATGGGTTAGGTTAAGGCACAACATGGGTTAGGTTAAGGCACAACATGGGTTAGGTTAAGGTACAATATGGGTTAGGTTAAGGTACAATATGGGTTAGGTTAAGGTACAATATGGGTTAGGTTAAGGTACAATATGGGTTAGGTTAAGGTACAATATGGGTTAGGTTAAGGTACAATATGGGTTAGGTTAAGGTACAATATGGGTTAGGTTAAGGTACAATATGGGTTAGGTTAAGGTACAATATGGGTTAGGTTAAGGTACAA
>NW_026047225.1:25000-27500 GCF_023864345.2 Schistocerca serialis cubense
CGTGCTGTCGTGGCATTGCCGGCGGGAGACAACACGCGCCACCTACGGTGACCGGCAGCTCCAACACCAGCGCCACAGCAGGAAGACAAAAGCCCCACTTGGGTGCCGAAGCGAACTCTCCCAGCACAGCGCACGCGCCAACACGTCCGCACAGCTGCGATACAAACCACCTGCGAGAACCGCTGGGGCGACCGAGCAGCAGACGGCGTCGCGGCGCCGAGCGCCGGGCGGCGGCGCATCCTCAGCGCACACAGTCCTCAATCGGACCAGCACACTGCAGATGGCCACCGCGCTTCGCACCGGGCCCGCGAGGACCTACTTTGGCCGCAAGGCGCCGCGAGCAGGGGGCCCCGGCGCGCAGCTGCGCCGCCTGCCGCGTCCGTCGGCCGGCGCGCCTGCCACTGGCCGCCCCCACCAGCCGGCTGTAGCGCGTGCGCCCACGCACCGCGCTGCCAGCACGCCGGGCGGCCCCCCCTCACCGGCCGGGGACAGTCTCACCCAGCCACCGCCGCGTATCGCCTCACACCCAGATCCCTTTCACGTTCGTGTGGCATGGTGGGTATCCCTGAAACAACCAGTTAATAGCTCGACCGATCGTCGCCAACACTGATTCACCTCTAGCGAGAACAACCGCACCACAACGGGTTACCTGTTGTTCATTTGCGTAACGTCACCAGCAAACGTAGACGTCCATCGCCATTTGCAACGAGTATTGCATGCCTGTGTCAGGTGTCACAACACACTACGTCTGCCCACATAGACGCAACAACATGTGCACGCCTCGAGAACACGTGGAAGGTAGCCCCCGTACGTATGCGGTGTCCATTGCGCGAACGACTGTCAGCCGGCCTCTGCAGGATGTCGCAGATGTGGAACGCGGGGTGCAACATGCTATCACGGTGTGTGAGAGAGAGACGACTACGTCCGAATACACGCTCCACTACATCAACAGACTGCTCATGCTGATCGCCATCGAGGGCGTCCGTTCCTCCCACACGTCTGAATGGCGTACCACACTGCAATCCAGCTCTTATAGGGAGACGACACGTAGCTGCGTGCACAATATTTGGACTGTATGGTCTGCCGTTGCTAGGCGCAGTCGTCGTACGGTCACACATGTGCCACGATTGTATCATTCAGTACATACGGACCAATGTGCAGTACAGTTTGTGGGTTTTTGCGTACATCGGCGGACAGGTGACAGGCCGTACCACAACGTAGGCTGAGTACGTCGGCATGCGAAGGGCATTGAACATGCAAACTTCTCAACGACCAGCTTTGCGAAGGCAGGGGGGAAGGGGGGGGGGGGGGCATGTACGTCCTGCTGCTATCCACATTACAGTGTATAGCAGGAGCATGTGGAAAGTCAGCAACACCTGCAAGGTGTTTAACATGACGCGATACACAGGGGACCGGGCAGTGCGAATAGCGGAACTATATTGCGAGGGTTGCGGTTAGGCAACACTACACTAATTTAACGAGTTGCATAACAATTACAGAGCAGGTTAAGGCGCAATATAGGTTAGGTTAAGGCACAACATGGGTTACGTTAAAGCACAACATGGGTTACGTTAAAGCACAACATGGGTTACGTTAAAGCACAACATGGGTTACGTTAAAGCACAATTTAGGTTACGTAAAGCACAATTTAGGTTACGTTGAAGCACAATTTAGGTTACGTTGAAGCACAATTTAGGTTACGTTGAAGCACAATTTAGGTTACGTTGAAGCACAATTTAGGTTACGTTGAAGCACAATTTAGGTTACGTTGAAGCACAAATTAGGTTACGTTGAGGCACAAATTAGGTTACGTTGAGGCACAAATTAGGTTACGTTGAGGCACAAATTAGGTTACGTTGAGGCACAAATTAGGTTACGTTGAGGCACAATATGGGTTAGGTTGAGGCACAATATGGGTTAGGTTGAGGCACAATATTGGGTTAGGTTGAGGCACAATATGGGTTAGTTGAGGCACAATATGGGTTAGGTTGAGGCACAAATTGGGTTAGGTTGAGGCACAATATGGGTTAGGTTAAGGCACAATATGGGTTAGGTTAAGGCACAATATGGGTTAGGTTAAGGCACAATATGGGTTAGGTTAAGGTACAATATGGGTTAGGTTAGGTACAATATGGGTTAGGTTAAGGTACAATATGGGTTAGGTTAAGGCACAATATGGGGTTAGGGTTTAAGGCACAACATGGGTTAGGTTAAGGCACAACATGGGGTTAGGTTAAGGCACAACATGGGTTAGGTTAAGGCACAACATGGGTTAGGTTAAGGCACAACATGGGTTAGGTTAAGGCACAATATGGGGTTAGGTTAAGGCACAATATGGGTTAGGTTAAGGCACAACATGGGTTAGGTTAAGGCACAACATGGGTTAGGTTAAGGCACAACATGGGTTAGGTTAAGGTACAATCATGGGTTAGGTTAAGGTACAATATGGGTTAGGTTAAGGTACAATATGGGTTAGGTTAAGGTACAATATGGGTTAGGT
>NW_026047225.1:32500-37500 GCF_023864345.2 Schistocerca serialis cubense
CTTCGTCGTTTCGCTCAAAAATCAATTTAGCAAATTTGGAAACTTGATCGACTAGTTGTTGAAATACAGTAAAACTTTCTGGGCTTCTTAGTATCTCCATGAGCGGTGTGTTCCGCAATTCCCTTCTTGCCTCATTGGCAACTGGGTCGAATTCCGGGCATTCCAGTACCACGTGCTCGGGCGTCCCCACAGGGGCGCCACAGACACACTCAGGTGACTGCATACTGCCAATTCTGTGTAAGTATGTAGGATATGGGCCATGCCCGGATAAGAAGTGTACCACTCCCAGTGTTATAGTCAGATGTCTCATCTTGAGCCTCTCTCGGACACTGGGAAAGAAGTCAAAGACCCTTCTCCCTGTGTCCGAGGACTGCCACTGCTCTTGCCAAATGTCTGTAATTTTTTCTCTGATATCCCTGATATTGTTCATATGTTCTCCTATAAGTGCTGTAACTTTTTCGTGTTCCCGTTTTTGGATCCAGTGTATTGCTGCATGTTGCCTGATCATTAAATCCAGCGGGTGAAGTCCCATTATTACTAACAAAGCATCCGTTGGTGTGGTGCTGAAGGCACCAACACACCGCATGATTACATTTCGCTGTATTCGTCTGATGACACGTGCTGGTTTCACCTGAGTGAGCCTGTGCGCCCACGCGCTGGAACCATACCCCACAACTGGTATCAGTATACAGTTGTTGTACATTTTGGTTGCCCCTGGGGGCAGATGGAAACGTCTTTGAGCAATACTGATCAGTTTGTTAAATATTGAGAGGGATTTGGTGGCCACATGGTCGATGTGCGGAGCATAGCTCCACGCCTCATCCATGAGGACGCCCAAGTATCTTGCAGACCTAGATCTCGCAACTAATCTATTATCCAGCCGCACGACTGGATCACGGGCCAGCTTTCCTTTTAAGAGAATGTAATTTGATTTTTGTGGTGCAACTTGTAGTTTTGATTTTTGGCACCATTGCATTAAGATCTCAGATGCTTGTACTGTTTTATTCTCTATTTCAGCACGACTATCTCCTTCGACCATGATGAAAAGATCGTCTGCATACGCCACTGCTCCCAGTACCGTGTCGTTCCCATTCAAAGTTGTCAGCAGGGGGTCCATGTTTACATCCCAGAACACGGGGCCACACACAGAGCCCTGCGGGCAGCCCTTCGAGATGTCTTTCAACATCACGGCACCAGGAGCCGTGATTTTCGCAACTCTTTTCCGGCAGTAATCCCTCAGGCAACCATATAGTGCCGCCGGGCACTCCATTTCCCGTAACTGGGAGAAGAGCGCCGGCCACCACAGGTTGTCGAAGGCGCCGGAAATGTCCACCATGATGCCCAGGACATATTTCCTCGTGGATGAGTGCACAGTACTTGCAACTTTATTTATGGCATCAGATGTAGACTTGCCCTTTCTGAACCCGTACTGCAATTCACTCATACCACGAAGAAGCCTGTGGCTAGACAGTCTAGACATCAGAAGCTTCTCAAAGGTTTTGCCCAAAACGTCAAGTAAACAGATGGGCCTATAGGATTTTGCAAGTGTAGGGTCCTTATCTTGTCCCTTTTTTATTATAACTACTTCTGCTGTTTTCCAGCATGTTGGGAAGCTCCGCATTTCCAAACATCTGTTGTAAATTTTGGCAAGACTTGGTGCCAACTTTTGTGCTATGCACTGCAGTACTTCTGCTGGTATACCATCTGGCCCTGGGGCTTTCCGCCTCGCGAAGGATTTTATTGCTTGTACCACCTCCTCTTGCGAGAAGGGGTAGACTTGTAGGTTGTTGTTGTATATTATTTGATCTTGCTGTCGTATCTCCCTCTGCAGCTCAGTGTCCATGTCAGGTCGGTCGTCCGGTAGGAGCACATGAAGTAACTCCTCAGCAGTTTGTCTCCAGTCAATTGTCATGTCGTCAGTGTCTTCCTTTTTGATTGTGGAGAGCTGCATTGGGGAGTGTATTTTCTCCCTCACGATTTTGTATGGCATGCCCCAAGGGTCCAGGGTAAGATGTTCCTTTACGAAGTCTTCCCAACTCTGCTGTCTATGTTGGTTTAGGGTATCCTTAAAGACCCTCTTCTGTCTTCTATATATGGTGAGATGGAATTGTCTTTCTGCCTGGGCGAAAGCCCTTTGATAGTTCCTGCGTGCTCTACGCATAGACTGCCTGAGCCGCGACAGCTCCGGAGTCCATGGCGCAGTCGCTTTCCGAATGAGACGTCTTTTCACTGGTATCGCTACGGCGATAGCCGTCTTTATAGAGGTAGTTAGGGCCTCTACTGCCTCTTCCACGTTAAATTCAATTCCGAGCTCTGGAGGATCGAACTCCGCCTCCAGAAGGTCCCAATTGGCTCTCCCGTAGTCATAACGCATTGTCCACTCTGCTGGCACGCGGTCCTCCTCCACAGATATGTCGAATTCAATGACATTGTGGTCACTCGTGGTTATAGCGTCATGTGTTTTCCAATTCAAAATTTTATTAGCAATACCCATTGAGGTTAGTGTGATGTCAATAAAAGATGCTGCCCCGGCTCGGCTCCTATAGGTAGGAGGGTTGCCGGGGAGATTCGCAACATTCAAATTTTGTTCCATGATTAAATCTTCTAATTCAATTCCTCTGTGGTCTTGTACCGGGCTGTGCCAGAGCGGTGATTTAGCATTTGCATCCGTTGATATTATTATATGCTTGTCTTGTAAGACTCTTAATGCTGTCCGCAATTGTCCCAGGTAGATATCAATATTATGTCTGTACTGGCAATACAAACTCATTAAATACAAACTGTGTCCTTTTAAATTGACTTCTACAACCGTAAGGTGTGTAGTACATAATTGAGTAATTACAGTTGTTTTGATTAGATTACTTAAAATTATAATTGACGTCATTGGTTGCTGGCCTGAGGCAATCACCTGTGCGTTAACGGGAAAGCCAGGAATCCTTCCCGAGACGGAGTATGGTTCTTGTATTAATAAGATGTCTACTTTGTGTTCCTCTGTTAATCTTCTTAATTCATGTAAGACTAACTGACTTCTCATTGCATTTACCTGAAACACTCTAAAGTGCATCAGGATACCTTGTATGGAAATGACTATTTGGCCAGGTTTGGGCAGGATCAAAAGCGATCCTGCCATACATCATTACCATGTCATTGTATATCTTTTTTAGGTCAAAAACCCTACCCCTTCGAGCAAAAACTTTCGATACGAGTTCCTCTAGTTGTTTGAACTCAAGAGGTATGTTTGCTGCGGCAAGCTGGATGCAATCTGCATCCTCCAGAGCAGGGAATGTTATCCTTCTTCCTCTGGGATACCCGGTTCTCACCAGCTGCCTAAGAGCCACCGTCAAGATTGCTGGATCTTCTAAACGTGATAGTCTTAATGTCTCCTCACATATACCGTGAGTATTCCCAGGGGGACAATTATTATAAGTCCGTTTTCTTACAGAGGAATCTACATCTACAAGGTCAGAGTCTATGTTCTCTTTCTCCTTGCCTCCACCAATTACTTCTACTTTTACAGTTTCCAATACTACTTGTTCTACAGAGTTTTTTGACGTATTTTTAGTGCCACCACCTATTTCAGTTTTGTCTAGTTGCAAGTCTTTTAGTGCTTGATATGTCTTCTCTGCAGAGTGTCCAGCAGCCGAACCGGTGCCGGGCGCCGATGTCCTCCCCCTTGAGGCCAGGAAGCCCCCGACCTGGCAGGAGAAGTCCGCCGCCCCGCCCGACTCCGCCGCCACAGCCGAGACCCCCCTCCTGTCGGCCAGAAAAGACCCGACCTGACAGGAGAAGTCTACCATTTCCGGCTGCACAGCAGGAACTGGAACAAAGTAAGAAGCGTTAATTTCATCATCTTCATCCAAAGATGATTGTGATCTCCACCTTCTCCATCTTTCTGCATCCCGTGCTACTTTGCTAGGTGACTTCCGTTTCTGGACTTTTCGGCTAGTCGCCATAGTCAGTCCTTTGAATCAATCTTTGTAGTAACAACTTGTATGTCATGCACTCCCTTCCTGGGGAGTGACAGACCCTTTTTCTGTACCTACAAGGGATGCATGTTTCTCGTTTATCACAAGATTTTTTGTCATGGCCATCCTCGCCACATCTTCCACAGACTGAGTTTTGGAAGTTACAATACTTGGCCACATGGCCATAATCCTGGCACTTTGTGCATTTTGCCAGTGCTGTATAGTCTTTAACTGAGATCGCTGTGTATCCTATATATAATTTATTTGTTTTGACTATTATTTTTCTGAGATCGGGTGCCACCTCTACGGCATGATGTACCGTAGGCCGATCTCGTGGCCCTGTTTTAAAACGTAACTTGAATTTCTCAATAAATTCTTCTTTAGTCATGATTTCCTCAAAGTTCTGTTCATACGCACAATTGATGACGTCGTCCTGCGACATGTACGTCGGGACGTCGTACATCATCATAAGTGGTCTTCGTTTCTTTGGTTTCTCGCAAACAAAGGAGTCATTTAATTTCTTGTTTGCTAATAGTTTGTCACAGTCCTCAGTTGAGGCTAATTCAACTATTAGTATGTTTTTGGTCGTTCTGACATTGTTTATTTTAATTTTGTCTGTTCTCGGATTAATACTTTTCTCAAAATTCTCTTTAGCCTTCTTAACGTCTTCACCTTTTTTCGGTTTGACAAAAATGGTTGGTACAGTTTTCTCTATGTTCTGTCTTATTGTTTCTTGAACTGTCTTTTTAGGTTGGGTCACTGCTGCAACTGCAGCATACGACCTTTGCGGTTTCTGTAGTTCATTGCGGAGCCGCTCATTTTCGGCTTTCACTTCCGCATACTGTCCTTCTAATTTAGCGTGGGCAAGAGCCCAATTGGCTATGTCCTCTTTCAATGCCCTAATCTGGTCGGCATTTATTTTTCCATGCCTGACACTCCGATCCAATAATCGGAGGAAGGAGGCATGTCTTTCCATAACTGACTGATTCGGATTTCTCTCGTCAATAAGAGCATCATGCTCCGAAAGCGCCGATT
>NW_026047225.1:45000-47500 GCF_023864345.2 Schistocerca serialis cubense
GGCGCCGCGTGCAGGGTGCGCCGGCGCGCAGCTGCGCCGCCTGCCGCCTCCGTCGGCCGGCGCGCCTGCCACTGGCCGCCCCCACCAGCCGGCTGTAGCGCGTGCGCCCACGCACCGCGCGGCCAGCACGCCGGGAGGCCCCCCCTCACCGGCCGGGGACGGTCCCACCCAGCCACCGCCGCGTATCGCTTCACACCCAGATGCCATTCACGTTCGTGGGCATGGTGGGTATCGCTGGAACAACCGGTTGGTAGCTCAACCGATCGTCGCCATCACTGATTCACCTCTAGCGAGAACAACCGCACCACAACGGTTTACCAGTTGTTCATTTGCGTAACGTCACCAGCAAACGTAGGCGTCCATCGCCATTTGCAAATTCAACGATTGTTGCATGCCTGTGTCAGGTGTCACGACACACTATGTCTGCCCACATACACGCAACAACATGTGCACGCTTCGCGAACACGTGGAAGGTGGCCCCCGTACGTATGCGATGTCCATTGCGCGAACGACTGTCAACCGGCCTCTGTCGCATGTCGCAGATGTGGAACGCAGTGCACCATGCTATCACGGTGTGTGAGAAGAGACGACTACGTCTGACAACACGCGCCACTACATCAACAGACGGCTCATGCTGATCGCCATCCAGGGCATACCACACTGCAATCCAGCTCTTATAGGGAGACGACACGTAGCTGAGTGCACAACATTTGGACCGCATGGTTCGCCGTTGTTGGCGCAGTCGTTGTACGGTCACATGTACCACGATGTATCATTCAGTACATGAGGACCAATGTGCAGTACAGTGTGTGATTTGGACGTACAATATCAGCGGACAGTTGACACAGGCCATACCACAGCGTAGGCTAAGTGCTTCGCCATGCGAATGCCAATGAACAACTGCGAATGCCAATGAGCATGTACGTCCTGCTGCCATCCACATTACAGTGTATAGCTGCACGGTGTTTAACATGAAGCGATACACTGGGGACCGGGCAGTGCGAGTAGCAAACTATATTGCGGGGGTTGCAGTTAGGCAACACTACACTAATTTAACGCGTCGTATGACAATTACAGAGCAGGTTAAGGCCCAACGTGTGTTGGGTTAAGGCCCAACGTGTGTTGGGTTAAGGCCCAACGTGTGTTGGGTTAAGGCCCAACGTGTGTTGGGTTAAGGCCCAACGTGTGTTGGGTTAAGGCCCAACGTGTGTTGGGTTAAGGCCCAACGTGTGTTGGGTTAAGGCCCAACGTGTGTTGGGTTAAGGCCCAACGTGTGTTGGGTTAAGGCCCAACGTGTGTTGGGTTAAGGCCCAACGTGTGTTGGGTTAAGGCCCAACGTGTGTTGGGTTAAGGCCCAACGTGTGTTGGGTTACAGCGCAATATGGGTTACGTTAAGGTACGATATAGGTTAGGTTAAGGTACGATATAGGTTAGGTTAAGGTACGATATAGGTTAGGTTAAGGTACGATATAGGTTAGGTTAAGGTACGATATAGGTTAGGTTAAGGTACGATATAGGTTAGGTTAAGGCGGAACGTGGGTTAGGTTACGGCGCAACGTGGGTTAGGTTACGGCGCAACGTGGGTTAGGTTACGGCGCAACGTGGGTTAGGTTAAGGCGCAACGTGGGTTAGGTTAAGGCGCAACGTGGGTTAGGTTAAGGCGCAACGTGGGTTAGGTTAAGGCGCAACGTAGGTTAGGTTAAGGCGCAACATAGGTTAGGTTAAGGCGCAACATAGGTTAGGTTAAGGCGCAACATAGGTTAGGTTAAGGCGCAACATAGGTTAGGTTAAGGCGCAACATAGGTTAGGTTAAGGCGCAACATAGGTTAGGTTAAGGCGCAACATAGGTTAGGTTAAGGCGCAACATAGGTTAGGTTAAGGCGCAACATAGGTTAGGTTAAGGCGCAACATAGGTTAGGTTAAGGCGCAACATAGGTTAGGTTAAGGCGCAACATAGGTTAGGTTAAGGCGCAACATAGGTTAGGTTAAGGCGCAACATAGGTTAGGTTAAGGCGCAACATAGGTTAGGTTAAGGCGCAACATAGGTTAGGTTAAGGCGCAACATAGGTTAGGTTAAGGCGCAACATAGGTTAGGTTAAGGCGCAACATAGGTTAGGTTAAGGCGCAACATAGGTTAGGTTAAGGCGCAACATAGGTTAGGTTAAGGCGCAACATAGGTTAGGTTAAGGCGCAACATAGGTTAGGTTAAGGCGCAACATAGGTTAGGTTAAGGCGCAACATAGGTTAGGTTAAGGCGCAACATAGGTTAGGTTAAGGCGCAACATAGGTTAGGTTAAGGCGCAACATAGGTTAGGTTAAGGCGCAACATAGGTTAGGTTAAGGCGCAACATAGGTTAGGTTAAGGCGCAACATAGGTTAGGTTAAGGCGCAACATAGGTTAGGTTAAGGCGCAACATAGGTTAGGTTAAGGCGCAACATAGGTTAGGTTAAGGCGCAACATAGGTTAGGTTAAGGCGCAACATAGGTTAGGTTAAGGCGC
>NW_026047226.1:7500-10000 GCF_023864345.2 Schistocerca serialis cubense
CCTTAATGCGGCTTGTACTGAGACATGCATGGCTTAATCTTTGAGACAAGCATATGACTACTGGCAGGATCAACCAGGGAGCTGCGTCAACTAGAGCTGAGCAGCCGGCCGCCCGGGAGTGTGTCCCGGGGGCCCGCGCGAACACGCAAGCGTCCGCTCAATTATTCTGCAAACAGGAGGAGGCTGAGCTCCCCTGCACCATACACCTCGAAACCCTCTCAGGTCCCGGCGGCGCGCAGCGCCGTCCTAAGTACTTGGTCGGGTTCGAGAGAGGCGCAATCGCCCGGGGTTTGGCGAGTAGACGCTTTAGGTGCGACCACCCGTGCTCCCAACTGAGCTTGCCGCTGCCGACAGAGGCCCGGGAGCGTGCTGTCGTGGCATTGCCGGCGGGAGACAACACGCGCCACCTACGGTGACCGGCAGCTCCAACGCCAGCGCCACAGAAGGACAAAAGCCCCACTTGGGTGCCGAAGCGAACTCTCCCAGCACAGCGCACGCGCCAACACGTCCGCACAGCTGCGATACAAACCACCTGCGAGAACCGCAGAGGCGACCGAGCAGCAGACGGCGTCGCGGCGCCGAGCGCCGGGCGGCGGCGCATCCTCAGCGCACACAGTCCTCAATCGGACCAGCACACTGCAGATGTCCACCGCGCTTCGCACCGGGCCCGCGAGGACCTACTTTGGCCGCACGGCGCCGCGTGCAGGGTGCGCCGGCGCGCAGCTGCGCCGCCTGCCGCCTCCGTCGGCCGGCGCGCCTGCCACTGGCCGCCCCCACCAGCCGGCTGTAGCGCGTGCGCCCACGCACCGCGCGGCCAGCACGCCGGGAGGCCCCCCCTCACCGGCCGGGGACGGTCCCACCCAGCCACCGCCGCGTATCGCTTCACACCCAGATGCCATTCACGTTCGTGGGCATGGTGGGTATCGCTGGAACAACCGGTTGGTAGCTCAACCGATCGTCGCCATCACTGATTCACCTCTAGCGAGAACAACCGCACCACAACGGTTTACCAGTTGTTCATTTGCGTAACGTCACCAGCAAACGTAGGCGTCCATCGCCATTTGCAAATTCAACGATTGTTGCATGCCTGTGTCAGGTGTCACGACACACTATGTCTGCCCACATACACGCAACAACATGTGCACGCTTCGCGAACACGTGGAAGGTGGCCCCCGTACGTATGCGATGTCCATTGCGCGAACGACTGTCAACCGGCCTCTGTCGCATGTCGCAGATGTGGAACGCAGTGCACCATGCTATCACGGTGTGTGAGAAGAGACGACTACGTCTGACAACACGCGCCACTACATCAACAGACGGCTCATGCTGATCGCCATCCAGGGCATACCACACTGCAATCCAGCTCTTATAGGGAGACGACACGTAGCTGAGTGCACAACATTTGGACCGCATGGTTCGCCGTTGTTGGCGCAGTCGTTGTACGGTCACATGTACCACGATGTATCATTCAGTACATGAGGACCAATGTGCAGTACAGTGTGTGATTTGGACGTACAACATCAGCGGACAGTTGACACAGGCCGTACCACAGCGTAGGCTAAGTGCTTCGCCATGCGAATGCCAATGAACAACTGCAAATGCCAATGAACAACTGCAAAGGGCATTGAGCATGTACGTCCTGCTGCCATCCACATTACAGTGTATAGCTGCAAGGTGTTTAACATGAAGCGATACACTGGGGACCGGGCAGTGCGAGTAGCAAACTATATTGCGGGGGTTGCAGTTAGGCAACACTACACTAATTTAACGCGTCGTATGACAATTACAGAGCAGGTTAAGGCCCAACGTGTGTTGGGTTAAGGCCCAACGTGTGTTGGGTTAAGGCCCAACGTGTGTTGGGTTAAGGCCCAACGTGTGTTGGGTTAAGGCCCAACGTGTGTTGGGTTAAGGCCCAACGTGTGTTGGGTTAAGGCCCAACGTGTGTTGGGTTAAGGCCCAACGTGTGTTGGGTTAAGGCCCAACGTGTGTTGGGTTAAGGCCCAACGTGTGTTGGGTTAAGGCCCAACGTGTGTTGGGTTAAGGCCCAACGTGTGTTGGGTTAAGGCCCAACGTGTGTTGGGTTAAGGCCCAACGTGTGTTGGGTTAAGGCCCAACGTGTGTTGGGTTAAGGCCCAACGTGTGTTGGGTTAAGGCCCAACGTGTGTTGGGTTAAGGCCCAACGTGTGTTGGGTTAAGGCCCAACATAGGTTGGGTTAAGGCGCAACATAGGTTGGGTTAAGGCCCAACATAGGTTGGGTTAAGGCGCAACATAGGTTGGGTTAAGGCGCAACATAGGTTGGGTTAAGGCGCAACATAGGTTGGGTTAAGGCGCAACATAGGTTGGGTTAAGGCGCAACATAGGTTGGGTTAAGGCGCAACATAGGTTGGGTTAAGGCGCAACATAGGTTAGGTTAAGGCGCAACATAGGTTAGGTTAAGGCGCAACATAGGTTAGGTTAAGGCGCAACATAGGTTAGGTTAAGGCGCAACATAGGTTAGGT
>NW_026047226.1:15000-17500 GCF_023864345.2 Schistocerca serialis cubense
GCCCGCGACTGCGCCGTGCCTTCGTGGGGAAGGCGTTGATGCGGGCGCGGAGAGCGTCGATGAAGTTACGCCCAGATAGCAGGCGACTGGTGTCAGCGACCCACTGGTGTTGCCCCTTGACGGCGGCGGAAGATGACAACGCCGCACCGTCAAAGGCAACGTGCAGGCGCGCGGCCCACATCTCTCCAACCTGCGTCGACGATTTGAGGAGGTGGCCCTCCCACATAAGATGCCGCTCCAGCGCCTCAATCTCACGCTGCACCTCGTCCCGGCCTGCACCGTCGGCGGCTGGCCCAATCCTCTTCAGCGCCAGGAGACGGGACCGGCGAAGTGTTGGCCCCATCCATCGGCAAGATGGGATGCCGAGGCCTCCCTGGGCTACAGGAGCGTGGAAGTAGCCCAGGGGAGTGTCCGCCGGAAGGCGGAACCATCTCCTGACGGCGGCACGGATGGTCACATCTGCCGCTTTCAACGCACCCACTCGGGTGCGGCTGAGGGCCAGCCCATGGTACAGGCCAGGCAGAAGTACGGTGGTGAGGGCGTGGAGGCGCTGTTGCGGCTTAAGCGGAGCTCGGGAGATGACGTCCAGCTGCTCCACCAGGTGGCGTCGTGGGTTGAAAACGCAGCGACCAGCGGTGGAGAATTGCAGTCCCAGGTACCGGAAGGTTTCACCCACACGTAGGGCGGGCACGGTGGCGTTGCCCGCTTTGAAGGTAACGTCGGCGTCGACCTTCACCTTCTTGTCGCGCCCAGACGCGACTAAGGCGAGGGTGAAACACTTCCGGGCGTTGATCTGCAGCCCCAGATGGGCGAGGGCTGCGACGGCTGCGTCGATGAGGGACTGCAATCCCCTCGCGGTCGATGCAAAAAGCAGGACGTCATCTGCGAAGGCCGCAGCGTTAACTCTGCGACCAAGGATCCGAGCTCCGATGTGGGAGGGAAGTTGACTCAAAACATAGTCCACCGCAAAATTGAAAAGGAGGGGGGAGAGGGGGTCACCCTGACGCACACCCCTAGCCGGCTGCAGGGGCACGCCCACGTCGGCGCCGCCCGCTATCACCGTCGTGCTACCCTCGTAACACCTTTCGACGTACTCAATAAAGCAATCCGGCAGGCCATGAGCCCTCAGCACGGGGCGGAGGGCGGCATGGTCCACCGAATCGAACGCTTTAGAGACGTCGATCGATGCCACAAAAACAGAGCGACAGGAGCGGACTGCGTCGGTGAGAGCAGTGTCCAAGATGAAGGTGTTTTCCAACATCCCATCCCGGGGGATGAATGCCCGCTGACGTTCGTCCACAGCACATGCACGCATCAGGCGTGACGCGAGAACCTTGTGAAAGGTCCGCGCCAACACCGAGCAGACCGTAATGGGGCGAAAGTCAGCGGGGGATGTTGGTGCAGCCGTTTTGGGGAGAAGTGACGTCCGGGCGCGAAGCAGACGCTCGGGGAGGGCGCGGGCCAGGAGGAAGAGGTTCAAGAGTTTCACCAGGACTTCATGCGGCAGGCGCCGCAGCTCCGCTGGAGTCAGGCCGTCCGGCCCGGCTGCCGATCCCCTGGGCGGCAAGGCAGCAGCGACCTCCTCACGTGTGACCGGCCCCCATAGGCACTCAGGAGCGACAGGCTCCGAGTGCGGGAGAAGGCGGTCACGGATGAAGCCGGCGGTGGAGATCGGCTTCTTCGTGAAGAGGTCCGCCCAGAAGTCCAGCAGACCGGGGATGTCGGGTGGCGGCTGCAGCAGGGTGCCGTCCAGCAAGCCGCGCACGCAACGCGCACGCGACCTACGGAAGGCGTCCTGTGTCCGCGCGTATTCCCAGCGGCGCCGCTTGCGCTTCTGCAGCGGCGGGGCGGCAGGCGGCCGCTTGGATGGTTGGCGCGGCCGCTGTGTCCTGGTGATCGACCTCTCCCCCCTGGACCCGACCGACGCAAGGGCATCCGGGAGCATGCCCAGGATGACATCGGGCGGCGTGCCCCGCCCCAGACCAATGACTTAAGAGAGTCATAGTTACTCCCGCCGTTTACCCGCGCTTGCTTGAATTTCTTCACGTTGACATTCAGAGCACTGGGCAGAAATCACATTGCGTCAACACCCGCTAGGGCCATCGCAATGCTTTGTTTTAATTAGACAGTCGGATTCCCCCAGTCCGTGCCAGTTCTGAGTTGATCGTTGAATGGCGGCCGAAGAGAATCCGCGCACCCGCGCGCCCCCGGAGGAGCACGCTAAGGCGGACGCGGCCTCGCAGCAAGGAAGATCCGTGGGAGGCCAAGGCACGGGACCGAGCTCGGATCCTGCACGCAGGTTGAAGCACCGGGGCGCGAACGCCGCGCAGGCGCGCGCATCCTGCACCGCCGGCCAGCACGAGGCCAACCAACGGCGAGAGCAGACCACGCCCGCGCTAAACGCCCGCACTTACCGGCACCCCTACGGCACTCACCTCGCCCAGGCCCGGCACGTTAGCGCTGACCCACTTCCCGACCAAGCCCGACACGCCCCGATCCT
>NW_026047226.1:22500-25000 GCF_023864345.2 Schistocerca serialis cubense
GCCGGCCGCCCGGGAGTGTGTCCCGGGGGCCCGCGCGAACACGCAAGCGTCCGCTCAATTATTCTGCAAACAGGAGGAGGCTGAGCTCCCCTGCACCATACACCTCGAAACCCTCTCAGGTCCCGGCGGCGCGCAGCGCCGTCCTAAGTACTTGGTCGGGTTCGAGAGAGGCGCAATCGCCCGGGGTTTGGCGAGTAGACGCTTTAGGTGCGACCACCCGTGCTCCCAACTGAGCTTGCCGCTGCCGACAGAGGCCCGGGAGCGTGCTGTCGTGGCATTGCCGGCGGGAGACAACACGCGCCACCTACGGTGACCGGCAGCTCCAACGCCAGCGCCACAGAAGGACAAAAGCCCCACTTGGGTGCCGAAGCGAACTCTCCCAGCACAGCGCACGCGCCAACACGTCCGCACAGCTGCGATACAAACCACCTGCGAGAACCGCAGAGGCGACCGAGCAGCAGACGGCGTCGCGGCGCCGAGCGCCGGGCGGCGGCGCATCCTCAGCGCACACAGTCCTCAATCGGACCAGCACACTGCAGATGTCCACCGCGCTTCGCACCGGGCCCGCGAGGACCTACTTTGGCCGCACGGCGCCGCGTGCAGGGTGCGCCGGCGCGCAGCTGCGCCGCCTGCCGCCTCCGTCGGCCGGCGCGCCTGCCACTGGCCGCCCCCACCAGCCGGCTGTAGCGCGTGCGCCCACGCACCGCGCGGCCAGCACGCCGGGAGGCCCCCCCTCACCGGCCGGGGACGGTCCCACCCAGCCACCGCCGCGTATCGCTTCACACCCAGATGCCATTCACGTTCGTGGGCATGGTGGGTATCGCTGGAACAACCGGTTGGTAGCTCAACCGATCGTCGCCATCACTGATTCACCTCTAGCGAGAACAACCGCACCACAACGGTTTACCAGTTGTTCATTTGCGTAACGTCACCAGCAAACGTAGGCGTCCATCGCCATTTGCAAATTCAACGATTGTTGCATGCCTGTGTCAGGTGTCACGACACACTATGTCTGCCCACATACACGCAACAACATGTGCACGCTTCGCGAACACGTGGAAGGTGGCCCCCGTACGTATGCGATGTCCATTGCGCGAACGACTGTCAACCGGCCTCTGTCGCATGTCGCAGATGTGGAACGCAGTGCACCATGCTATCACGGTGTGTGAGAAGAGACGACTACGTCTGACAACACGCGCCACTACATCAACAGACGGCTCATGCTGATCGCCATCCAGGGCATACCACACTGCAATCCAGCTCTTATAGGGAGACGACACGTAGCTGAGTGCACAACATTTGGACCGCATGGTTCGCCGTTGTTGGCGCAGTCGTTGTACGGTCACATGTACCACGATGTATCATTCAGTACATGAGGACCAATGTGCAGTACAGTGTGTGATTTGGACGTACAACATCAGCGGACAGTTGACACAGGCCGTACCACAGCGTAGGCTAAGTGCTTCGCCATGCGAATGCCAATGAACAACTGCAAATGCCAATGAACAACTGCAAAGGGCATTGAGCATGTACGTCCTGCTGCCATCCACATTACAGTGTATAGCTGCAAGGTGTTTAACATGAAGCGATACACTGGGGACCGGGCAGTGCGAGTAGCAAACTATATTGCGGGGGTTGCAGTTAGGCAACACTACAGTAATTTAACGCGTCGTATGACAATTACAGAGCAGGTTAAGGCCCAACGTGTGTTGGGTTAAGGCCCAACGTGTGTTGGGTTAAGGCCCAACGTGTGTTGGGTTAAGGCCCAACGTGTGTTGGGTTAAGGCCCAACGTGTGTTGGGTTAAGGCCCAACGTGTGTTGGGTTAAGGCCCAACGTGTGTTGGGTTAAGGCCCAACGTGTGTTGGGTTAAGGCCCAACGTGTGTTGGGTTAAGGCCCAACGTGTGTTGGGTTAAGGCCCAACGTGTGTTGGGTTAAGGCCCAACGTGTGTTGGGTTAAGGCCCAACGTGTGTTGGGTTAAGGCCCAACGTGTGTTGGGTTAAGGCCCAACGTGTGTTGGGTTAAGGCCCAACGTGTGTTGGGTTAAGGCCCAACGTGTGTTGGGTTAAGGCCCAACATAGGTTGGGTTAAGGCCCAACATAGGTTGGGTTAAGGCCCAACATAGGTTGGGTTAAGGCGCAACATAGGTTGGGTTAAGGCGCAACATAGGTTGGGTTAAGGCGCAACATAGGTTGGGTTAAGGCGCAACATAGGTTGGGTTAAGGCGCAACATAGGTTGGGTTAAGGCGCAACATAGGTTGGGTTAAGGCGCAACATAGGTTAGGTTAAGGCGCAACATAGGTTAGGTTAAGGCGCAACATAGGTTAGGTTAAGGCGCAACATAGGTTAGGTTAAGGCGCAACATAGGTTAGGTTAAGGCGCAACATAGGTTAGGTTAAGGCGCAACATAGGTTAGGTTAAGGCGCAACATAGGTTAGGTTAAGGCGCAACATAGGTTAGGTTAAGGCGCAACATAGGTTAGGTTAAGGCGCAACATAG
>NW_026047226.1:30000-32500 GCF_023864345.2 Schistocerca serialis cubense
CAATTTCACGCCCTAGAACGTCTTGTGTCGGCCCATCCAATTGGACTCCCAGAGCTCGCATGTTAGCGAGCCGATTCCGACGCAGCAGAGGACCAAGCCAGCGAGCTGATGGTACTCCCAATCCCCCAGATGGAACAGGGGCGTGGAAGTACGCAACAGGGATGTCCGCTGGCAGGCACAGCCAAGTTCTAAGCGCTGTGCGGATGGCAATGTCCACTGCTGAGAGAGCCCCAAGGCGGGTCCTGGAGAGTGCCAGGCCGTGGTGGATCCCTGGCAAGACAACCGTTCTGAGGGCGTGAAGACGTTGTTGAGGTTTTAGTGGTGCCCTGGACAAGACGCTCAGCTGCCGCTCGACCTCCCGCCTCGGATGGAAGAGGCTACGTCCGCTGGTAGAGAACTCCAGACCAAGATACCGGAAAGTGCTCTCAACTGTCAGGGCAGGAATGGTGGTATATCCTGCCTTAAAGGTCGTGGTTCCATCGACCTTAACTTTCTTCTCGCGACCAGAGGCCGCGAGAGCGAGAGTAAAGCACTTTCCGGGATTGACTTGGAGACCAAGGTCCCCAAGAGCAGATGTAGATGCATCGATTAGGTCCTGGAGCCCTCCTTTGGTCTCAGCAAACAGCAGGAGGTCGTCGGCGAAGGCGGCAGCGTTGAGGCGTCGTCCCATGATGTTGGCACCAACATGATCTGGGAGGCGAGCAAGCATGAGGTCCAGAGAAAGGTTAAACAGGATAGGGGAAAGAGGGTCACCCTGCCGAACGCCCCTCGAGGGCCGCACTGGACCCAGCGACTTCCCAGGACCACAGATCACCGTTGCCCCCTCCTCGTAGCATCCCAGGATGTATCCAACGAACTCGTCTGGCAGACCATGAGCCCTCAGGGCAGGCCTCAGGGCACCATGGTCCAGAGAGTCGAATGCCTTGGACACATCCAGGGACGCGACATAGAGGGAACTACAGCTCACCCTGGCCTCAGTCATCGCCAGGTCCAACAAGAAGGAATTGTGCAGCATCCCATCCTGAGGAAGGAAAGCCCGCTGGCGTCCGTCCAACACACATGTCCGCATCAGACGACCCGCCAGGATCTTATGGAAGACCCTGGCGAGGACTGAGCAAACCGTGATCGGGCGGAAGTCAGCGGGGGATGCTGGGGCGGCCTTCTTGGGCAGCAGGGAGGTACGGGCTTGCAGGAGTCGGGATGGGAGGCGACGGGTTAGAAGGAAAAGGTTTAACACTTTCAAGAGGACCTCACGGGGAAGACGACGGAGCTGGGCAGGTGTTAATCCATCAGGGCCCGCGGCTGAGCGACGGGGTGGGAGTGCTGCAGCGATGTCCTCCAGTGAGATAGGTGCCCACAGCTGTTCAAAGGGCACCTCAGCGCAGGACGGTAACAGCCGGTTATCTAGACGGTCTACCCGGCCAGATGGACGCCGGGTAAAAAGATCCTTCCAAAAATCAACCAGCCCAGGGATAACAGGTGGTTGATGGAGGAGTGTGCCGTCTAGAAGGCCATTAATACACCGCGCCGCATTCTTGGAGAAGGCACGCTGGCAGATGGAGTACTCCCACCTCCGCCGGGCTCGCTTACGCTCTGGTGGCTGGGACATCTGCTTGGGGGCGACAGGGTTGTGGGATGCCTCCTTACTACCTATGACATCAAGGGCAGGTGACAACATGCCCATGATGACAGGTCTCGAAGCAGTTGGTCCCAGCGCCAAGATTTCATCTATCGAGGTATACTTTGGCCCTGATGGTGGTAAAGCTGCTAGGGCCGACCAGATAGCTTGGTCGACCAGATCCTCAGGTGAAGGGGAGGACTCAGGTCTAGAGGGTAACCCAGCAGTCGATGCAGCAGCCACAGATGGGCGTGGCCGTTCCGCAGAGGCCGAGAGAGCAGTGACAAACTCAGCGACCTGGTTCCTGTAGGCTCCCGCACGACGTTGACACTTGATAGATTCGAGTGAGCGGTGCGGGAAGGTCTTGACTAACTCTTGGTTCAGGAACCGGACGCCCTCGAGTGTCAGCACTGCTTCAGCGTGGGCCAGGCGTAGAAGTTCTTCACTAGACCACCTGGCCTTGGTCCTCTGGATGTTAACCTCTGCGTTGACTGCATCAGGATGAGCCCTGCGGCGATGGACACCAAGACCAGTCTTGGTGCCAAAGCCACGATGGCACTCGGGGCACTGAAAGGCTGGCGGGGAGACTCGAGCCGGACCGGTAACTTCGGATGGTGGCCCAACAACTGGCGCGGCGCCTCCAGTGGGAGGACCGCTACCTATTCTATTCCGTTTGTTGGGGCCAGCTGAAACAAGAGGCAGGGGGGCAGGCAACCCCCAAGCCCCGAAAATTCACCCTGCTCTGTCGGTCGGAAAGCTTTGGGAAGGCACAGAGATCTGTGCCTCACCTCGGCTCCCCTCACGACTCTCGCCACGTGAAGGCCAGAGCTAGGATTTCCCATCGAGAGGCTAGGCGGACCATCATCCACCCGACATCGCTTG
>NW_026047226.1:37500-42500 GCF_023864345.2 Schistocerca serialis cubense
GTACTCATTCCGATTACGGGGCCTCGGATGAGTCCCGTATCGTTATTTTTCGTCACTACCTCCCCGTGCCGGGAGTGGGTAATTTGCGCGCCTGCTGCCTTCCTTGGATGTGGTAGCCGTTTCTCAGGCTCCCTCTCCGGAATCGAACCCTGATTCCCCGTTACCCGTTACAACCATGGTAGGCGCAGAACCTACCATCGACAGTTGATAAGGCAGACATTTGAAAGATGCGTCGCCGGTACGAGGACCGTGCGATCAGCCCAAAGTTATTCAGAGTCACCAAGGCAAACGGACCGGACGAGCCGACCGATTGGTTTTGATCTAATAAAAGCGTCCCTTCCATCTCTGGTCGGGACTCTGTTTGCATGTATTAGCTCTAGAATTACCACAGTTATCCAAGTAACGTGGGTACGATCTAAGGAACCATAACTGATTTAATGAGCCATTCGCGGTTTCACCTTAATGCGGCTTGTACTGAGACATGCATGGCTTAATCTTTGAGACAAGCATATGACTACTGGCAGGATCAACCAGGGAGCTGCGTCAACTAGAGCTGAGCAGCCGGCCGCCCGGGAGTGTGTCCCGGGGGCCCGCGCGAACACGCAAGCGTCCGCTCAATTATTCTGCAAACAGGAGGAGGCTGAGCTCCCCTGCACCATACACCTCGAAACCCTCTCAGGTCCCGGCGGCGCGCAGCGCCGTCCTAAGTACTTGGTCGGGTTCGAGAGAGGCGCAATCGCCCGGGGTTTGGCGAGTAGACGCTTTAGGTGCGACCACCCGTGCTCCCAACTGAGCTTGCCGCTGCCGACAGAGGCCCGGGAGCGTGCTGTCGTGGCATTGCCGGCGGGAGACAACACGCGCCACCTACGGTGACCGGCAGCTCCAACGCCAGCGCCACAGAAGGACAAAAGCCCCACTTGGGTGCCGAAGCGAACTCTCCCAGCACAGCGCACGCGCCAACACGTCCGCACAGCTGCGATACAAACCACCTGCGAGAACCGCAGAGGCGACCGAGCAGCAGACGGCGTCGCGGCGCCGAGCGCCGGGCGGCGGCGCATCCTCAGCGCACACAGTCCTCAATCGGACCAGCACACTGCAGATGTCCACCGCGCTTCGCACCGGGCCCGCGAGGACCTACTTTGGCCGCACGGCGCCGCGTGCAGGGTGCGCCGGCGCGCAGCTGCGCCGCCTGCCGCCTCCGTCGGCCGGCGCGCCTGCCACTGGCCGCCCCCACCAGCCGGCTGTAGCGCGTGCGCCCACGCACCGCGCGGCCAGCACGCCGGGAGGCCCCCCCTCACCGGCCGGGGACGGTCCCACCCAGCCACCGCCGCGTATCGCTTCACACCCAGATGCCATTCACGTTCGTGGGCATGGTGGGTATCGCTGGAACAACCGGTTGGTAGCTCAACCGATCGTCGCCATCACTGATTCACCTCTAGCGAGAACAACCGCACCACAACGGTTTACCAGTTGTTCATTTGCGTAACGTCACCAGCAAACGTAGGCGTCCATCGCCATTTGCAAATTCAACGATTGTTGCATGCCTGTGTCAGGTGTCACGACACACTATGTCTGCCCACATACACGCAACAACATGTGCACGCTTCGCGAACACGTGGAAGGTGGCCCCCGTACGTATGCGATGTCCATTGCGCGAACGACTGTCAACCGGCCTCTGTCGCATGTCGCAGATGTGGAACGCAGTGCACCATGCTATCACGGTGTGTGAGAAGAGACGACTACGTCTGACAACACGCGCCACTACATCAACAGACGGCTCATGCTGATCGCCATCCAGGGCATACCACACTGCAATCCAGCTCTTATAGGGAGACGACACGTAGCTGAGTGCACAACATTTGGACCGCATGGTTCGCCGTTGTTGGCGCAGTCGTTGTACGGTCACATGTACCACGATGTATCATTCAGTACATGAGGACCAATGTGCAGTACAGTGTGTGATTTGGACGTACAACATCAGCGGACAGTTGACACAGGCCGTACCACAGCGTAGGCTAAGTGCTTCGCCATGCGAATGCCAATGAACAACTGCAAATGCCAATGAACAACTGCAAAGGGCATTGAGCATGTACGTCCTGCTGCCATCCACATTACAGTGTATAGCTGCAAGGTGTTTAACATGAAGCGATACACTGGGGACCGGGCAGTGCGAGTAGCAAACTATATTGCGGGGGTTGCAGTTAGGCAACACTACACTAATTTAACGCGTCGTATGACAATTACAGAGCAGGTTAAGGCCCAACGTGTGTTGGGTTAAGGCCCAACGTGTGTTGGGTTAAGGCCCAACGTGTGTTGGGTTAAGGCCCAACGTGTGTTGGGTTAAGGCCCAACGTGTGTTGGGTTAAGGCCCAACGTGTGTTGGGTTAAGGCCCAACGTGTGTTGGGTTAAGGCCCAACGTGTGTTGGGTTAAGGCCCAACGTGTGTTGGGTTAAGGCCCAACGTGTGTTGGGTTAAGGCCCAACGTGTGTTGGGTTAAGGCCCAACGTGTGTTGGGTTAAGGCCCAACGTGTGTTGGGTTAAGGCCCAACGTGTGTTGGGTTAAGGCCCAAGGCCCAACGTGTGTTGGGTTAAGGCCCAACGTGTGTTGGGTTAAGGCCCAACGTGTGTTGGGTTAAGGCCCAACATAGGTTGGGTTAAGGCGCAACATAGGTTGGGTTAAGGCGCAACATAGGTTGGGTTAAGGCGCAACATAGGTTGGGTTAAGGCGCAACATAGGTTGGGTTAAGGCGCAAACATAGGTTGGGTTAAGGCGCAACATAGGTTAGGTTAAGGCGCAACATAGGTTAGGTTAAGGCGCAACATAGGTTAGGTTAAGGCGCAACATAGGTTAGGTTAAGGCGCAACATAGGTTAGGTTAAGGCGCAACATAGGTTAGGTTAAGGCGCAACATAGGTTAGGTTAAGGCGCAACATAGGTTAGGTTAAGGCGCAACATAGGTTAGGTTAAGGCGCAACATAGGTTAGGTTAAGGCGCAACATAGGTTAGGTTAAGGCGCAACATAGGTTAGGTTAAGGCGCAACATAGGTTAGGTTAAGGCGCAACATAGGTTAGGTTAAGGCGCAACATAGGTTAGGTTAAGGCGCAACATAGGTTAGGTTAAGGCGCAACATAGGTTAGGTTAAGGCGCAACATAGGTTAGGTTAAGGCGCAACATAGGTTAGGTTGAGGCACAATATAGGTTAGGTTGAGGTACCGTATAGGTTAGGTTAAGGTACAGTATAGTTTAGGTTAAGGTACAGTATAGTTTAGGTTAAGGTACAGTATAGTTTAGGTTAAGGTACAGTATAGTTTAGGTTAAGGTACAGTATAGTTTAGGTTAAGGTACAGTATAGTTTAGGTTAAGGTACAGTATAGTTTAGGTTAAGGTACACATTGTTGTATGGAAAGGTGTAATGGGGGGGGGGGGGGGGGCGGCCGGTCGGTTTGTTGATTGTGATTATAGTAAGTGGATGCCTGCGGCATCATCTGATTTGCCACGTCAGGATGCACCTTTGGCTCATGACAGGCGGCGCTCCGATTCCATGCTTGTGGCAGACCTGTGTCTTTCATTCCTGCCATTGTTTGTGTGCTGTGAGAGGAGGCAGTATTGTGATGTTGGGTGCACCCCTGTGTAGGACATGTGTGGGTGTTGGTGGCTTAGCTGAGCAATGGTGGTTGTCGGGGGGGTGGGATATTCCGTTTTCTGAGTGGACCTCCCAGTCTGGTTATGACAGTGTGGATTGTCTCATGTGGCGGAGAGGATGCACTGGGTGTTGTTCCATGCTGGTGCTTACATATTGTCTGTGTGCGTGTTACAGGCGGAGAGTAGTGCGTGATAAGAGTGTGTGGCTGCCGTGTGGTTGTGATTGTGAGCAGAGTCTTTCAGCATGTATACGGACAGTTGTATATATTATCTGTATTCTGATGGGTCTATGTATTACTAATCAGCGCCGTGTATACGTTTAATCCGGTTCCAGTCGAAACTGTTGTATCTCTGTACATTAGTGACACGGCGAGCGCGCTATGTAGCTACTCGTCTCGGCAGCTTCCACCGGTGTATGGCAAATGATTATAAGCAATGAGTCGAGTCGTCAATACCGATAGTGTGACGTCACATGTCTGGGGTGGGGGACGCTGCGCCCTTCCGGTGGGTCATGGCCTAGAAAGACGCTCCCCACGCAGGGGGGCTTGGACTGTCATAAACTCTTCCGAGTAATATACTTGCCGTACGTTTTTGCGACTGCGAGTGCAACGCCCACCGGTACCGACATGGATGGAGCGCCTCCTAGCTGACCGCTCAGCATCGGCATTCGTACAGAGAGCAACGCGATCGCGTCTCTAGCTCGTAACTGGTACAGCTCGCAGCTCATGTATAGGGACAATGTTTTTTTTTTTTTTTTTTTTTTTTTTTTTTTTTTTTTTTTTTTTTTTTTTTTTTTTTTCAATGTTTATTGTACATACATTACCCACTAACTTACAATTTTGCGTGGGCGTTAAAGTAACTAAACAATACTACATAACTACAAGTGGTTACAATTTTAATATCAAAACAACTACAAAACATAAAAGAGCCTTCTGCTCACAATAATACAAAATATTCGGCCTTCTTAGCCTCTCCGGGCTAATCCCGGAGAGTTGCCCGTCCCTAGCCACGGGGAGGCGGGCCGCTACTAACTAACGAAACCACTCTGTAAGAGAACATTTCGTCCCTCCACCACCCATTTAGATATAACAATACACATATACATCTATCTACAGGATTACTTTGTACACATTTACCAGTCTATTGTGCTCTACTCTCTTTTCCTGTTCTTATCGGAAGAGGCAGCTTCCACCGACACAAGACGGTTCTTGTTTATGAATCAGTTGGAAATTGCTTCTAGCGGAACCTCTTACCGATAAACACCAAGTTCGCGGCCAGACCCCAGGCGGACCGAAGATATCGCCAAGCCTAGGGCGGTCTCGCTTATGCTTCTGTCCATTATATCATTATCATTCC
>NW_026047226.1:50000-60000 GCF_023864345.2 Schistocerca serialis cubense
GGCCTAGGAAGACACGCTGATTCCTTCAGTGTAGCGCGCGTGCGGCCCAGAACATCTAAGGGCATCACAGACCTGTTATTGCTCAATCTCGTGCGGCTAGAAGCCGCCTGTCCCTCTAAGAAGAAAAGTAATCGCTGACAGCACGAAGGATGTCACGCGACTAGTTAGCAGGCTAGAGTCTCGTTCGTTATCGGAATTAACCAGACAAATCGCTCCACCAACTAAGAACGGCCATGCACCACCACCCACCGAATCAAGAAAGAGCTATCAATCTGTCAATCCTTCCGGTGTCCGGGCCTGGTGAGGTTTCCCGTGTTGAGTCAAATTAAGCCGCAGGCTCCACTCCTGGTGGTGCCCTTCCGTCAATTCCTTTAAGTTTCAGCTTTGCAACCATACTTCCCCCGGAACCCAAAAGCTTTGGTTTCCCGGAGGCTGCCCGCCGAGTCATCGGAGGAACTGCGGCGGATCGCTGGCTGGCATCGTTTATGGTTAGAACTAGGGCGGTATCTGATCGCCTTCGAACCTCTAACTTTCGTTCTTGATTAATGAAAACATACTTGGCAAATGCTTTCGCTTCTGTTCGTCTTGCGACGATCCAAGAATTTCACCTCTAACGTCGCAATACGAATGCCCCCGCCTGTCCCTATTAATCATTACCTCGGGTTCCGAAAACCAACAAAATAGAACCGAGGTCCTATTCCATTATTCCATGCACACAGTATTCAGGCGGGCTTGCCTGCTTTAAGCACTCTAATTTGTTCAAAGTAAACGTGCCGGCCCACCGAGACACTCACTCAAGAGCACCCTGGTAGGATTGCAACGGGGTCCGCCTCGGGACGCACGAGCACGCACGAGGCGCGTCGCACGCCTTCAGCTCGCCCCACCGGCAGGACGTCCCACGATACATGCCAGTTAAACACCGACGGGCGGTGAACCAACAGCGTGGGACACAAATCCAACTACGAGCTTTTTAACCGCAACAACTTTAATATACGCTATTGGAGCTGGAATTACCGCGGCTGCTGGCACCAGACTTGCCCTCCAATAGATACTCGTTAAAGGATTTAAAGTGTACTCATTCCGATTACGGGGCCTCGGATGAGTCCCGTATCGTTATTTTTCGTCACTACCTCCCCGTGCCGGGAGTGGGTAATTTGCGCGCCTGCTGCCTTCCTTGGATGTGGTAGCCGTTTCTCAGGCTCCCTCTCCGGAATCGAACCCTGATTCCCCGTTACCCGTTACAACCATGGTAGGCGCAGAACCTACCATCGACAGTTGATAAGGCAGACATTTGAAAGATGCGTCGCCGGTACGAGGACCGTGCGATCAGCCCAAAGTTATTCAGAGTCACCAAGGCAAACGGACCGGACGAGCCGACCGATTGGTTTTGATCTAATAAAAGCGTCCCTTCCATCTCTGGTCGGGACTCTGTTTGCATGTATTAGCTCTAGAATTACCACAGTTATCCAAGTAACGTGGGTACGATCTAAGGAACCATAACTGATTTAATGAGCCATTCGCGGTTTCACCTTAATGCGGCTTGTACTGAGACATGCATGGCTTAATCTTTGAGACAAGCATATGACTACTGGCAGGATCAACCAGGGAGCTGCGTCAACTAGAGCTGAGCAGCCGGCCGCCCGGGAGTGTGTCCCGGGGGCCCGCGCGAACACGCAAGCGTCCGCTCAATTATTCTGCAAACAGGAGGAGGCTGAGCTCCCCTGCACCATACACCTCGAAACCCTCTCAGGTCCCGGCGGCGCGCAGCGCCGTCCTAAGTACTTGGTCGGGTTCGAGAGAGGCGCAATCGCCCGGGGTTTGGCGAGTAGACGCTTTAGGTGCGACCACCCGTGCTCCCAACTGAGCTTGCCGCTGCCGACAGAGGCCCGGGAGCGTGCTGTCGTGGCACTGCCGGCGGGAGACAACACGCGCCACCTACGGTGACCGGCAGCTCCAACGCCAGCGCCACAGAAGGACAAAAGCCCCACTTGGGTGCCGAAGCGAACTCTCCCAGCACAGCGCACGCGCCAACACGTCCGCACAGCTGCGATACAAACCACCTGCGAGAACCGCAGAGGCGACCGAGCAGCAGACGGCGTCGCGGCGCCGAGCGCCGGGCGGCGGCGCATCCTCAGCGCACACAGTCCTCAATCGGACCAGCACACTGCAGATGTCCACCGCGCTTCGCACCGGGCCCGCGAGGACCTACTTTGGCCGCACGGCGCCGCGTGCAGGGTGCGCCGGCGCGCAGCTGCGCCGCCTGCCGCCTCCGTCGGCCGGCGCGCCTGCCACTGGCCGCCCCCACCAGCCGGCTGTAGCGCGTGCGCCCACGCACCGCGCGGCCAGCACGCCGGGAGGCCCCCCCTCACCGGCCGGGGACGGTCCCACCCAGCCACCGCCGCGTATCGCTTCACACCCAGATGCCATTCACGTTCGTGGGCATGGTGGGTATCGCTGGAACAACCGGTTGGTAGCTCAACCGATCGTCGCCATCACTGATTCACCTCTAGCGAGAACAACCGCACCACAACGGTTTACCAGTTGTTCATTTGCGTAACGTCACCAGCAAACGTAGGCGTCCATCGCCATTTGCAAATTCAACGATTGTTGCATGCCTGTGTCAGGTGTCACGACACACTATGTCTGCCCACATACACGCAACAACATGTGCACGCTTCGCGAACACGTGGAAGGTGGCCACCGTACGTATGCGATGTCCATTGCGCGAACGACTGTCAACCGGCCTCTGTCGCATGTCGCAGATGTGGAACGCAGTGCACCATGCTATCACGGTGTGTGAGAAGAGACGACTACGTCTGACAACACGCGCCACTACATCAACAGACGGCTCATGCTGATCGCCATCCAGGGCATACCACACTGCAATCCAGCTCTTATAGGGAGACGACACGTAGCTGAGTGCACAACATTTGGACCGCATGGTTCGCCGTTGTTGGCGCAGTCGTTGTACGGTCACATGTACCACGATGTATCATTCAGTACATGAGGACCAATGTGCAGTACAGTGTGTGATTTGGACGCAACATCAGCGGACAGTTGACACAGGCCGTACCACAGCGTAGGCTAAGTGCTTCGCCATGCGAATGCCAATGAACAACTGCAAATGCCAATGAACAACTGCAAAGGGCATTGAGCATGTACGTCCTGCTGCCATCCACATTACAGTGTATAGCTGCAAGGTGTTTAACATGAAGCGATACACTGGGGACCGGGCAGTGCGAGTAGCAAACTATATTGCGGGGGTTGCAAGTTAGGCAACACTACACTAATTTAACGCGTCGTATGACAATTACAGAGCAGGTTAAGGCCCAACGTGTGTTGGGTTAAGGCCCAACGTGTGTTGGGTTAAGGCCCAACGTGTGTTGGGTTAAGGCCAACGTGTGTTGGGTTAAGGCCCAACGTGTGTTGGGTTTAAGGCCCAACGTGTGTTGGGTTAAGGCCCAACGTGTGTTGGGTTAAGGCCCAACGTGTGTTGGTTAAGGCCCCAACGTGTGTTGGGTTAAGGCCCAACGTGTGTTGGGTTTAAGGCCCAACGTGTGTTGGTTAAGGCCCAACGTGTGTTGGGTTAAGGCCCAACGTGTGTTGGGTTAAAGGCCCAACGTGTGTTGGGTTAAGGCCCAACGTGTGTTGGGTTAAGGCCCAACGTGTGTTGGGTTAAGGCCCAACGTGTGTTGGGTTAAGGCCCAACGTGTGTTGGGTTAAGGCCCAACGTGTGTTGGGTTAAGGCCAAATAGGTTGGGTTAAGGCCCAACATAGGTTGGGTTAAGGCCCAACATAGGTTGGGTTAAGGCGCAACATAGGTTGGGTTAAGGCGCAACATAGGTTGGGTTAAGGCGCAACATAGGTTGGGTTAAGGCGCAACATAGGTTGGGTTAAGGCGCAACATAGGTTGGGTTAAGGCGCAACATAGGTTGGGTTAAGGCGCAACATAGGTTAGGTTAAGGCGCAACAATAGGTTAGGTTAAGGCGCAACATAGGGTTAGGTTAAGGCGCAACATAGGTTAGGTTAAGGCGCAACATAGGTTAGGTTAAGGCGCAACATAGGTTAGGTTAAGGCGCAACATAGGTTAGGTTAAGGCGCAACATAGGTTAGGTTAAGGCGCAACATAGGTTAGGTTAAGGCGCAACATAGGTTAGGTTAAGGCGCAACATAGGTTAGGTTAAGGCGCAACATAGGTTAGGTTAAGGCGCAACATAGGTTAGGTTAAGGCGCAACATAGGTTAGGTTAAGGCGCAACATAGGTTAGGTTAAGGCGCAACATAGGTTAGGTTAAGGCGCAACATAGGTTAGGTTAAGGCGCAACATAGGTTAGGTTAAGGCGCAACATAGGTTAGGTTAAGGGCGCAACATAGGTTAGGTTAAGGCGCAACATAGGTTAGGTTAAGGCGCAAACATAGGTTAGGTTAAGGCGCAACATAGGTTAGGTTAAGGCGCAACATAGGTTAGGTTAAGGCGCAACATAGGTTAGGTTAAGGCGCAACATAGGTTAGGTTAAGGCGCAACATAGGTTAGGTTGAGGCACAATATAGGTTAGGTTGATGGTACCGTATAGGTTAGGTTAAGGTACAGTATAGTTTAGGTTAAGGTACAGTATAGTTTATGTTAAGGTACAGTATAGTTTAGGTTAAGGTACAGTATAGTTTAGGTTAAGGTACAGTATAGTTTAGGTTAAGGTACAGTATAGTTCTAGGTTAAGGTACAGTATAGTTTAGGTTAATGGTAACACATTGTTGTATGGAAAGGTGTAATGGGGGGGGGGGGCGGCCGGTCGGTTTGTTGATTGTGATTATAGTAAGTGGATGCCTGCGGCATCATCTGATTTGCCACGTCAGGATGCACCTTTGGCTCATGACAGGCGGCGCTCCGATTCCATGCTTGTGGCAGACCTGTGTCTTTCATTCCTGCCATTGTTTGTGTGCTGTGAGAGGAGGCAGTATTGTGATGTTTGGGTGCACCCCTGTGTAGGACATGTGTGGGTGTTGTGCTGGTTAGCTGAGCAATGGTGGTTGTCGGGGGGTGGGATATTCCGTTTTCTGAGTGGACCTCCCAGTCTGGTTATGACAGTGTGGATTGTCTCATGTGCGGAGAGGATGCACTGGGTGTTGTTCCATGCTGGTGCTTACATATTGTCTGTGTGCGTGTTACAGGCGGAGAGTAGTGCGTGATAAGCGTGTGTGCTAGCGTGTGGTTGTGATTGTGAGCAGAGTCTTTCAGCATGTATACGGACAGTTGTATATATTATATCTGTATTCTGATGGGTCTATGTATTACTAATCAGCGCCGTGTATACGTTTAATCCGGTTCCAGTCGAAACTGTTGTATCTCTGTACATTAGTGACACGGCGAGCGCGCTATGTAGCTACTCGTCTCGGCAGCTTCCACCGGTGTATGGGCAAATGATTATAAGCAATGAGTCGAGTCGTCAATACCGATAGTGTGACGTCACATGTCTGGGGTGGGGGACGCTGCGCCTTCCGGTGGGTCATGGCCTAGAAAGACGCTCCCCACGCAGGGGGGCTTGGACTGTCATAAACTCTTCGAGTAATATACTTGCCGTACGTTTTTGCGACTGCGAGTGCAACGCCCACCGGTACCGACATGGAAGGAGCGCCTCCTAGCTGACCGCTCAGCATCGGCATTCGTACAGAGAGCAACGCGATCGCGTCTCTAGCTCGTAACTGGTACAGCTCGCAGCTCATGTATAGGGACAGCGGGAATGTCGCATATTGGACATAACTCTTCATGAAACGGCAAGTTATAGGGGTGGATTGCACATTGCGACTGCGGGAAAAGTCCGCCGTTCATCCGCTGGAGTTGCGAGTTGGGGCGGTTAGGTGGGGCGCCGGGTGGAGTGATGCCGGTCGACGATTTCGTGCGGCAGAGGCGCTGGCGTTGGGGTGCTGTGGTCGACAGAGGACGCAGGCTTTGTGGGTGGGGTCGAAAGATGGCACTGTGGCCCATCGCTGTCTTAGTCGGCTTGGCGTCTCATAGATGGCGGTATCGTCGTTGCAGGACGTCATGCGCGGGAGACCTACAGATGGCGCTGTGTTTTGTGGTGCGCTCGACATTGCGGACGTAGTGTTGTCAGATTCGCATAGATGGAGGTATTGCATGTGGTTTCGCCGTATTTTCATAGATGGCGATACTGTTTTGCCGGCATGGTTGGCGTAGTTCCGTCGGATCCTGTAGATGGAGGTGCCGTTCTTGGGCTGGATGTCAATGTCGTTGCGTCACATTCGCATAGATGGCGGCATCGTCGTAATACCTCGCCCACTACGGACTTATCACCACCCACACTAGCCGCCCCGGGGACTTGCCAACGACACACCTATCCACAAGTCTATTTTCTTGCGGAGCATCATGTGTTATTATATTTTATTTCACATCCATAGTGGAGTGGTATTGTAGGTCACCGTACTGCGGTGGACGCTGTGTTACCACGGGACGGCGAAAACGTACCGTCGACCGCCGGGCACCGCCCGACACCCGCCCGACGACGCCGCCTCCGCGCGGCGCGCCGGGCCGGTGGGCCGACATCGACCGTCCGGCACCCATCGCGGCACCCATCGCCGGTCGCCAAAGCGATACGCTGTAGCGCGGCAGGACACAAGGCGCCCGGCCGGCGCCGCCTCCCCCGCCGCGCGCACGGAGGCGGCACCCATCGCAGCGCCCGCGCAGGCGGCAAGGGGCCCGCCAACCGATACGCCGCCGTCCGCCGCACCCAATGCAGCGCCCTGGGTGCGGCGCGCCCGGCCAGACCTGATACGCCGTACAGAGGCAGAAGCAAAAGCAGCCCACACGTGCCCCTGTTGGCGGCCAGCCCTGGGGGTCTCGTCTCGCGACAAGACGAATCCCCCAAGCTAGGGCTGAGTCTCAACAGATCGCAGCGTGGCAACTGCTCTACCGAGTACAACACCCCGCCCGGTACCTAAGTCGTCTACAGACGATTCCGAGTCCCGACATCGAACTATAGACACCCATGGTCGACCGGTAGGGGCAGGGCGGCGCCGGGAACAGATCCCAGACAGCGCCGCCCGAGTGCCCCGTCCGGCAAACAAGTTGGGCCCGTACGGCGCGCGCCACGTGGGTCGACCGCGCCTAGTAAAGTCACGTATTTTCGAGCCTTTCGACCCTCGGGACTCCTTAGCGATATCGTTGCCACAATGGCTAGACGGGATTCGGCCTTAGAGGCGTTCAGCTTAATCCCACGGATGGTAGCTTCGCACCACCGGCCGCTCGGCCGAGTGCGTGAACCAAATGTCCGAACCTGCGGTTCCTCTCGTACTGAGCAGGATTACTATCGCAACGACACAGTCATCAGTAGGGTAAAACTAACCTGTCTCACGACGGTCTAAACCCAGCTCACGTTCCCTATTAGTGGGTGAACAATCCAACGCTTGGCGAATTCTGCTTCGCAATGATAGGAAGAGCCGGACATCGAAGGATCAAAAAGCGACGTCGCTATGAACGCTTGGCCGCCACAAGCCAGTTATCCTGTGGTAACTTTTCTGACACCTCTTGCTGGAAACTCTCCAAGCCAAAAGGATCGATAGCCGTGCTTTCGCAGTCCCTATGCGTACTGAACATCGGGATCAAGCCAGCTTTTGCCCTTTTGCTCTACGCGAGGTTTCTGTCCTCGCTGAGCTGGCCTTAGGACACCTGCGTTATTCTTTGACAGATGTACCGCCCCAGTCAAACTCCCGCCTGGCAGTGTCCTCGAATCGGATCACGCGAGGGAGTAAACTGCGCCGCACACGCGGACGCGCCGACGCACACGGGACGCACGGCACGCGCAGGCTTGCACCCACACGCACCGCACGCTGTGGCGCACGGACACGGAGCCGCGGCGCGAACGCAACCCTAACACGCTTGGCTCGAGAACACCGTGACGCCGGGTTGTTATACCACGACGCACGCGCTCCGCCTAACCGAGTAAGTAAAGAAACAATGAAAGTAGTGGTATTTCACCGGCGATGTTGCCATCTCCACTTATGCTACACCTCTCATGTCACCTCACAGTGCCAGACTAGAGTCAAGCTCAACATGGTCTTCTTTCCCCGCTAATTTTTCCAAGCCCGTTCCCTTGGCAGTGGGTTTCGCTAGATAGTAGATAGGGACAGCGGGAATCTCGTTAATCCATTCATGCGCGTCACTAATTAGATGACGAGGCATTTGGCTACCTTAAGAGAGTCATAGTTACTCCCGCCGTTTACCCGCGCTTGCTTGAATTCTTCACGTTGACATTCAGAGCACTGGGCAGAAATCACATTGCGTCAACACCCGCTAGGGCCATCGCAATGCTTTGTTTTAATTAGACAGTCGGATTCCCCCAGTCCGTGCCAGTTCTGAGTTGATCGTTGAATGGCGGCCGAAGAGAATCCGCGACACCCGCGCGCCCCCGGAGGAGCACGCTAAGGCGGACGCGGCCTCGCAGCAAGGAAGATCCGTGGGAGGCCAAGGCACGGGACCGAGCTCGGATCCTGCACGCAGGTGAAGCACCGGGGCGCGAACGCCGCGCAGGCGCGCGCATCCTGCACCGCCGGCCAGCACGAGGCCAACCAACGGCGAGAGCAGACCACGCCCGCGCTAAACGCCCGCACTTACCGGCACCCCTACGCACTCACCTCGCCCAGGCCCGGCACGTTAGCGCTGACCCACTTCCCGACCAAGCCCGACACGCCCGATCCTCAGCGCAATCCTTATCCCGAAGTTACGGATCCAATTTGCCGACTTCCCTTACCTACATTATTCTATCGACTAGAGGCTCTTCACCTTGGAGACCTGCTGCGGATATGGGTACGAACCGGCGCGACACCTCCACGTGGGCCCTCTCCCGGATTTTCAAGGTCCGAGGGGAAGATCGGGACACCGCCGCAACTGCGGTGCTCTTCGCGTTCCAAACCCTATCTCCTGCTAGAGGATTCCAGGGAACTCGAACGCTCATGCAGAAAAGAAAACTCTTCCCCGATCTCCCGACGGCGTCTCCGGGTCCTTTTGGGTTACCCCGACGAGCATCTCTAAAAGAGGGGGCCCGACTTGTATCGGTTCCGCTGCCGGGTTCCGGAATAGGAACCGGATTCCCTTTCGCCCAACGGGGGCCAGCACAAAGTGCATCATGCTATGACGGCCCCCATCAACATCGGATTTCTCCTAGGGCTTAGGATCGACTGACTCGTGTGCAACGGCTGTTCACACGAAACCTTCTCCGCGTCAGCCCTCCAGGGCCTCGCTGGAGTATTTGCTACTACCACCAAGATCTGCACCGACGGCGGCTCCAGGCAGGCTCACGCCCAGACCCTTCTGCGCCCACGCCCGCGACCCTCCTACTCGTCAGGGCTTCGCGGCCGGCCGCAAGGACCGGCCATGACTGCCAGACTGACGCCGAGTATAGGCACGACGCTTCAGCGCCATCCATTTTCAGGGCTAGTTGCTTCGGCAGGTGAGTTGTTACACACTCCTTAGCGGATTCCGACTTCCATGGCCACCGTCCTGCTGTCTTAAGCAACCAACGCCTTTCATGGTTTCCCATGAGCGTCGATTCGGGCGCCTTAACTCGGCGTTTGGTTCATCCCACAGCGCCAGTTCTGCTTACCAAAAGTGGCCCACTTGGCACTCCGATCCGAGTCGTTTGCTCGCGGCTTCAGCATATCAAGCAAGCCGGAGATCTCACCCATTTAAAGTTTGAGAATAGGTTGAGGTCGTTTCGGCCCCAAGGCCTCTAATCATTCGCTTTACCGGATGAGACTCGTACGAGCACCAGCTATCCTGAGGGAAACTTCGGAGGGAACCAGCTACTAGATGGTTCGATTAGTCTTTCGCCCCTATACCCAGCTCCGACGATCGATTTGCACGTCAGAATCGCTACGGACCTCCATCAGGGTTTCCCCTGACTTCGTCCTGGCCAGGCATAGTTCACCATCTTTCGGGTCCCAACGTGTACGCTCTAGGTGCGCCTCACCTCGCAATGAGGACGAGACG
>NW_026047226.1:65000-67500 GCF_023864345.2 Schistocerca serialis cubense
ACAACATTTGGACCGCATGGTTCGCCGTTGTTGGCGCAGTCGTTGTACGGTCACATGTACCACGATGTATCATTCAGTACATGAGGACCAATGTGCAGTACAGTGTGTGATTTGGACGTACAACATCAGCGGACAGTTGACACAGGCCGTACCACAGCGTAGGCTAAGTGCTTCGCCATGCGAATGCCAATGAACAACTGCAAATGCCAATGAACAACTGCAAAGGGCATTGAGCATGTACGTCCTGCTGCCATCCACATTACAGTGTATAGCTGCAAGGTGTTTAACATGAAGCGATACACTGGGGACCGGGCAGTGCGAGTAGCAAACTATATTGCGGGGGTTGCAGTTAGGCAACACTACACTAATTTAACGCGTCGTATGACAATTACAGAGCAGGTTAAGGCCCAACGTGTGTTGGGTTAAGGCCCAACGTGTGTTGGGTTAAGGCCCAACGTGTGTTGGGTTAAGGCCCAACGTGTGTTGGGTTAAGGCCCAACGTGTGTTGGGTTAAGGCCCAACGTGTGTTGGGTTAAGGCCCAACGTGTGTTGGGTTAAGGCCCAACGTGTGTTGGGTTAAGGCCCAACGTGTGTTGGGTTAAGGCCCAACGTGTGTTGGGTTAAGGCCCAACGTGTGTTGGGTTAAGGCCCAACGTGTGTTGGGTTAAGGCCCAACGTGTGTTGGGTTAAGGCCCAACGTGTGTTGGGTTAAGGCCCAACGTGTGTTGGGTTAAGGCCCAACGTGTGTTGGGTTAAGGCCCAACATAGGTTGGGTTAAGGCCCAACATAGGTTGGGTTAAGGCCCAACATAGGTTGGGTTAAGGCGCAACATAGGTTGGGTTAAGGCGCAACATAGGTTGGGTTAAGGCGCAACATAGGTTGGGTTAAGGCGCAACATAGGTTGGGTTAAGGCGCAACATAGGTTGGGTTAAGGCGCAACATAGGTTGGGTTAAGGCGCAACATAGGTTAGGTTAAGGCGCAACATAGGTTAGGTTAAGGCGCAACATAGGTTAGGTTAAGGCGCAACATAGGTTAGGTTAAGGCGCAACATAGGTTAGGTTAAGGCGCAACATAGGTTAGGTTAAGGCGCAACATAGGTTAGGTTAAGGCGCAACATAGGTTAGGTTAAGGCGCAACATAGGTTAGGTTAAGGCGCAACATAGGTTAGGTTAAGGCGCAACATAGGTTAGGTTAAGGCGCAACATAGGTTAGGTTAAGGCGCAACATAGGTTAGGTTAAGGCGCAACATAGGTTAGGTTAAGGCGCAACATAGGTTAGGTTAAGGCGCAACATAGGTTAGGTTAAGGCGCAACATAGGTTAGGTTAAGGCGCAACATAGGTTAGGTTAAGGCGCAACATAGGTTAGGTTAAGGCGCAACATAGGTTAGGTTAAGGCGCAACATAGGTTAGGTTAAGGCGCAACATAGGTTAGGTTAAGGCGCAACATAGGTTAGGTTAAGGCGCAACATAGGTTAGGTTAAGGCGCAACATAGGTTAGGTTAAGGCGCAACATAGGTTAGGTTGAGGCACAATATAGGTTAGGTTGAGGTACCGTATAGGTTAGGTTAAGGTACAGTATAGTTTAGGTTAAGGTACAGTATAGTTTAGGTTAAGGTACAGTATAGTTTAGGTTAAGGTACAGTATAGTTTAGGTTAAGGTACAGTATAGTTTAGGTTAAGGTACAGTATAGTTTAGGTTAAGGTACAGTATAGTTTAGGTTAAGGTACACATTGTTGTATGGAAAGGTGTAATGGGGGGGGGGGGGGGGGCGGCCGGTCGGTTTGTTGATTGTGATTATAGTAAGTGGATGCCTGCGGCATCATCTGATTTGCCACGTCAGGATGCACCTTTGGCTCATGACAGGCGGCGCTCCGATTCCATGCTTGTGGCAGACCTGTGTCTTTCATTCCTGCCATTGTTTGTGTGCTGTGAGAGGAGGCAGTATTGTGATGTTGGGTGCACCCCTGTGTAGGACATGTGTGGGTGTTGGTGGCTTAGCTGAGCAATGGTGGTTGTCGGGGGGGTGGGATATTCCGTTTTCTGAGTGGACCTCCCAGTCTGGTTATGACAGTGTGGATTGTCTCATGTGGCGGAGAGGATGCACTGGGTGTTGTTCCATGCTGGTGCTTACATATTGTCTGTGTGCGTGTTACAGGCGGAGAGTAGTGCGTGATAAGAGTGTGTGGCTGCCGTGTGGTTGTGATTGTGAGCAGAGTCTTTCAGCATGTATACGGACAGTTGTATATATTATCTGTATTCTGATGGGTCTATGTATTACTAATCAGCGCCGTGTATACGTTTAATCCGGTTCCAGTCGAAACTGTTGTATCTCTGTACATTAGTGACACGGCGAGCGCGCTATGTAGCTACTCGTCTCGGCAGCTTCCACCGGTGTATGGCAAATGATTATAAGCAATGAGTCGAGTCGTCAATACCGATAGTGTGACGTCACATGTCTGGGGTGGGGGACGCTGCGCCCTTCCGGTGGGTCATGGCCT
>NW_026047226.1:75000-80000 GCF_023864345.2 Schistocerca serialis cubense
CGGGCGGTGAACCAACAGCGTGGGACACAAATCCAACTACGAGCTTTTTAACCGCAACAACTTTAATATACGCTATTGGAGCTGGAATTACCGCGGCTGCTGGCACCAGACTTGCCCTCCAATAGATACTCGTTAAAGGATTTAAAGTGTACTCATTCCGATTACGGGGCCTCGGATGAGTCCCGTATCGTTATTTTTCGTCACTACCTCCCCGTGCCGGGAGTGGGTAATTTGCGCGCCTGCTGCCTTCCTTGGATGTGGTAGCCGTTTCTCAGGCTCCCTCTCCGGAATCGAACCCTGATTCCCCGTTACCCGTTACAACCATGGTAGGCGCAGAACCTACCATCGACAGTTGATAAGGCAGACATTTGAAAGATGCGTCGCCGGTACGAGGACCGTGCGATCAGCCCAAAGTTATTCAGAGTCACCAAGGCAAACGGACCGGACGAGCCGACCGATTGGTTTTGATCTAATAAAAGCGTCCCTTCCATCTCTGGTCGGGACTCTGTTTGCATGTATTAGCTCTAGAATTACCACAGTTATCCAAGTAACGTGGGTACGATCTAAGGAACCATAACTGATTTAATGAGCCATTCGCGGTTTCACCTTAATGCGGCTTGTACTGAGACATGCATGGCTTAATCTTTGAGACAAGCATATGACTACTGGCAGGATCAACCAGGGAGCTGCGTCAACTAGAGCTGAGCAGCCGGCCGCCCGGGAGTGTGTCCCGGGGGCCCGCGCGAACACGCAAGCGTCCGCTCAATTATTCTGCAAACAGGAGGAGGCTGAGCTCCCCTGCACCATACACCTCGAAACCCTCTCAGGTCCCGGCGGCGCGCAGCGCCGTCCTAAGTACTTGGTCGGGTTCGAGAGAGGCGCAATCGCCCGGGGTTTGGCGAGTAGACGCTTTAGGTGCGACCACCCGTGCTCCCAACTGAGCTTGCCGCTGCCGACAGAGGCCCGGGAGCGTGCTGTCGTGGCATTGCCGGCGGGAGACAACACGCGCCACCTACGGTGACCGGCAGCTCCAACGCCAGCGCCACAGAAGGACAAAAGCCCCACTTGGGTGCCGAAGCGAACTCTCCCAGCACAGCGCACGCGCCAACACGTCCGCACAGCTGCGATACAAACCACCTGCGAGAACCGCAGAGGCGACCGAGCAGCAGACGGCGTCGCGGCGCCGAGCGCCGGGCGGCGGCGCATCCTCAGCGCACACAGTCCTCAATCGGACCAGCACACTGCAGATGTCCACCGCGCTTCGCACCGGGCCCGCGAGGACCTACTTTGGCCGCACGGCGCCGCGTGCAGGGTGCGCCGGCGCGCAGCTGCGCCGCCTGCCGCCTCCGTCGGCCGGCGCGCCTGCCACTGGCCGCCCCCACCAGCCGGCTGTAGCGCGTGCGCCCACGCACCGCGCGGCCAGCACGCCGGGAGGCCCCCCCTCACCGGCCGGGGACGGTCCCACCCAGCCACCGCCGCGTATCGCTTCACACCCAGATGCCATTCACGTTCGTGGGCATGGTGGGTATCGCTGGAACAACCGGTTGGTAGCTCAACCGATCGTCGCCATCACTGATTCACCTCTAGCGAGAACAACCGCACCACAACGGTTTACCAGTTGTTCATTTGCGTAACGTCACCAGCAAACGTAGGCGTCCATCGCCATTTGCAAATTCAACGATTGTTGCATGCCTGTGTCAGGTGTCACGACACACTATGTCTGCCCACATACACGCAACAACATGTGCACGCTTCGCGAACACGTGGAAGGTGGCCCCCGTACGTATGCGATGTCCATTGCGCGAACGACTGTCAACCGGCCTCTGTCGCATGTCGCAGATGTGGAACGCAGTGCACCATGCTATCACGGTGTGTGAGAAGAGACGACTACGTCTGACAACACGCGCCACTACATCAACAGACGGCTCATGCTGATCGCCATCCAGGGCATACCACACTGCAATCCAGCTCTTATAGGGAGACGACACGTAGCTGAGTGCACAACATTTGGACCGCATGGTTCGCCGTTGTTGGCGCAGTCGTTGTACGGTCACATGTACCACGATGTATCATTCAGTACATGAGGACCAATGTGCAGTACAGTGTGTGATTTGGACGTACAACATCAGCGGACAGTTGACACAGGCCGTACCACAGCGTAGGCTAAGTGCTTCGCCATGCGAATGCCAATGAACAACTGCAAATGCCAATGAACAACTGCAAAGGGCATTGAGCATGTACGTCCTGCTGCCATCCACATTACAGTGTATAGCTGCAAGGTGTTTAACATGAAGCGATACACTGGGGACCGGGCAGTGCGAGTAGCAAACTATATTGCGGGGGTTGCAGTTAGGCAACACTACACTAATTTAACGCGTCGTATGACAATTACAGAGCAGGTTAAGGCCCAACGTGTGTTGGGTTAAGGCCCAACGTGTGTTGGGTTAAGGCCCAACGTGTGTTGGGTTAAGGCCCAACGTGTGTTGGGTTAAGGCCCAACGTGTGTTGGGTTAAGGCCCAACGTGTGTTGGGTTAAGGCCCAACGTGTGTTGGGTTAAGGCCCAACGTGTGTTGGGTTAAGGCCCAACGTGTGTTGGGTTAAGGCCCAACGTGTGTTGGGTTAAGGCCCAACGTGTGTTGGGTTAAGGCCCAACGTGTGTTGGGTTAAGGCCCAACGTGTGTTGGGTTAAGGCCCAACGTGTGTTGGGTTAAGGCCCAACGTGTGTTGGGTTAAGGCCCAACGTGTGTTGGGTTAAGGCCCAACGTGTGTTGGGTTAAGGCCCAACATAGGTTGGGTTAAGGCCCAACATAGGTTGGGTTAAGGCGCAACATAGGTTGGGTTAAGGCGCAACATAGGTTGGGTTAAGGCGCAACATAGGTTGGGTTAAGGCGCAACATAGGTTGGGTTAAGGCGCAACATAGGTTGGGTTAAGGCGCAACATAGGTTGGGTTAAGGCGCAACATAGGTTGGGTTAAGGCGCAACATAGGTTAGGTTAAGGCGCAACATAGGTTAGGTTAAGGCGCAACATAGGTTAGGTTAAGGCGCAACATAGGTTAGGTTAAGGCGCAACATAGGTTAGGTTAAGGCGCAACATAGGTTAGGTTAAGGCGCAACATAGGTTAGGTTAAGGCGCAACATAGGTTAGGTTAAGGCGCAACATAGGTTAGGTTAAGGCGCAACATAGGTTAGGTTAAGGCGCAACATAGGTTAGGTTAAGGCGCAACATAGGTTAGGTTAAGGCGCAACATAGGTTAGGTTAAGGCGCAACATAGGTTAGGTTAAGGCGCAACATAGGTTAGGTTAAGGCGCAACATAGGTTAGGTTAAGGCGCAACATAGGTTAGGTTAAGGCGCAACATAGGTTAGGTTAAGGCGCAACATAGGTTAGGTTAAGGCGCAACATAGGTTAGGTTGAGGCACAATATAGGTTAGGTTGAGGTACCGTATAGGTTAGGTTAAGGTACAGTATAGTTTAGGTTAAGGTACAGTATAGTTTAGGTTAAGGTACAGTATAGTTTAGGTTAAGGTACAGTATAGTTTAGGTTAAGGTACAGTATAGTTTAGGTTAAGGTACAGTATAGTTTAGGTTAAGGTACACATTGTTGTATGGAAAGGTGTAATGGGGGGGGGGGGGGGGCGGCCGGTCGGTTTGTTGATTGTGATTATAGTAAGTGGATGCCTGCGGCATCATCTGATTTGCCACGTCAGGATGCACCTTTGGCTCATGACAGGCGGCGCTCCGATTCCATGCTTGTGGCAGACCTGTGTCTTTCATTCCTGCCATTGTTTGTGTGCTGTGAGAGGAGGCAGTATTGTGATGTTGGGTGCACCCCTGTGTAGGACATGTGTGGGTGTTGGTGGCTTAGCTGAGCAATGGTGGTTGTCGGGGGGGTGGGATATTCCGTTTTCTGAGTGGACCTCCCAGTCTGGTTATGACAGTGTGGATTGTCTCATGTGGCGGAGAGGATGCACTGGGTGTTGTTCCATGCTGGTGCTTACATATTGTCTGTGTGCGTGTTACAGGCGGAGAGTAGTGCGTGATAAGAGTGTGTGGCTGCCGTGTGGTTGTGATTGTGAGCAGAGTCTTTCAGCATGTATACGGACAGTTGTATATATTATCTGTATTCTGATGGGTCTATGTATTACTAATCAGCGCCGTGTATACGTTTAATCCGGTTCCAGTCGAAACTGTTGTATCTCTGTACATTAGTGACACGGCGAGCGCGCTATGTAGCTACTCGTCTCGGCAGCTTCCACCGGTGTATGGCAAATGATTATAAGCAATGAGTCGAGTCGTCAATACCGATAGTGTGACGTCACATGTCTGGGGTGGGGGACGCTGCGCCCTTCCGGTGGGTCATGGCCTAGAAAGACGCTCCCCACGCAGGGGGGCTTGGACTGTCATAAACTCTTCCGAGTAATATACTTGCCGTACGTTTTTGCGACTGCGAGTGCAACGCCCACCGGTACCGACATGGATGGAGCGCCTCCTAGCTGACCGCTCAGCATCGGCATTCGTACAGAGAGCAACGCGATCGCGTCTCTAGCTCGTAACTGGTACAGCTCGCAGCTCATGTATAGGGACAGCGGGAATGTCGCATATTGGACATAACTCTTCATGAAACGCAAGTTATAGGGGTGGATTGCACATTGCGACTGCGGGAAAAGTCCGCCGTTCATCCGCTGGAGTTGCGAGTTGGGCGGTTAGGGTGGGGCGCCGGTGGAGTGATTGCCGGTCGACGATTTCGTGCGGCAGAGGCGCTGGCGTTGGGGTGCTGTGGTCGACAGAGGACGCAGGCTTTGTGGGTGGGGTCGAAAGATGGGCACTGTGGGCCCATCGCTGTCTTAGTCGGCTTGGCGTCTCATAGATGGCGGTATCGTCGTTGCAGGACGTCATGCCGCGGGAGACCTACAGATGGCGCTGTGTTTTGTGGTGCGCTCGACATGGCGGACGTAGTGTTGTCAGATTCGCATAGATGGAGGTATTGCATGTGGTTTC
>NW_026047226.1:87500-90000 GCF_023864345.2 Schistocerca serialis cubense
GAGACAAGCATATGACTACTGGCAGGATCAACCAGGGAGCTGCGTCAACTAGAGCTGAGCAGCCGGCCGCCCGGGAGTGTGTCCCGGGGGCCCGCGCGAACACGCAAGCGTCCGCTCAATTATTCTGCAAACAGGAGGAGGCTGAGCTCCCCTGCACCATACACCTCGAAACCCTCTCAGGTCCCGGCGGCGCGCAGCGCCGTCCTAAGTACTTGGTCGGGTTCGAGAGAGGCGCAATCGCCCGGGGTTTGGCGAGTAGACGCTTTAGGTGCGACCACCCGTGCTCCCAACTGAGCTTGCCGCTGCCGACAGAGGCCCGGGAGCGTGCTGTCGTGGCATTGCCGGCGGGAGACAACACGCGCCACCTACGGTGACCGGCAGCTCCAACGCCAGCGCCACAGAAGGACAAAAGCCCCACTTGGGTGCCGAAGCGAACTCTCCCAGCACAGCGCACGCGCCAACACGTCCGCACAGCTGCGATACAAACCACCTGCGAGAACCGCAGAGGCGACCGAGCAGCAGACGGCGTCGCGGCGCCGAGCGCCGGGCGGCGGCGCATCCTCAGCGCACACAGTCCTCAATCGGACCAGCACACTGCAGATGTCCACCGCGCTTCGCACCGGGCCCGCGAGGACCTACTTTGGCCGCACGGCGCCGCGTGCAGGGTGCGCCGGCGCGCAGCTGCGCCGCCTGCCGCCTCCGTCGGCCGGCGCGCCTGCCACTGGCCGCCCCCACCAGCCGGCTGTAGCGCGTGCGCCCACGCACCGCGCGGCCAGCACGCCGGGAGGCCCCCCCTCACCGGCCGGGGACGGTCCCACCCAGCCACCGCCGCGTATCGCTTCACACCCAGATGCCATTCACGTTCGTGGGCATGGTGGGTATCGCTGGAACAACCGGTTGGTAGCTCAACCGATCGTCGCCATCACTGATTCACCTCTAGCGAGAACAACCGCACCACAACGGTTTACCAGTTGTTCATTTGCGTAACGTCACCAGCAAACGTAGGCGTCCATCGCCATTTGCAAATTCAACGATTGTTGCATGCCTGTGTCAGGTGTCACGACACACTATGTCTGCCCACATACACGCAACAACATGTGCACGCTTCGCGAACACGTGGAAGGTGGCCCCCGTACGTATGCGATGTCCATTGCGCGAACGACTGTCAACCGGCCTCTGTCGCATGTCGCAGATGTGGAACGCAGTGCACCATGCTATCACGGTGTGTGAGAAGAGACGACTACGTCTGACAACACGCGCCACTACATCAACAGACGGCTCATGCTGATCGCCATCCAGGGCATACCACACTGCAATCCAGCTCTTATAGGGAGACGACACGTAGCTGAGTGCACAACATTTGGACCGCATGGTTCGCCGTTGTTGGCGCAGTCGTTGTACGGTCACATGTACCACGATGTATCATTCAGTACATGAGGACCAATGTGCAGTACAGTGTGTGATTTGGACGTACAACATCAGCGGACAGTTGACACAGGCCGTACCACAGCGTAGGCTAAGTGCTTCGCCATGCGAATGCCAATGAACAACTGCAAATGCCAATGAACAACTGCAAAGGGCATTGAGCATGTACGTCCTGCTGCCATCCACATTACAGTGTATAGCTGCAAGGTGTTTAACATGAAGCGATACACTGGGGACCGGGCAGTGCGAGTAGCAAACTATATTGCGGGGGTTGCAGTTAGGCAACACTACACTAATTTAACGCGTCGTATGACAATTACAGAGCAGGTTAAGGCCCAACGTGTGTTGGGTTAAGGCCCAACGTGTGTTGGGTTAAGGCCCAACGTGTGTTGGGTTAAGGCCCAACGTGTGTTGGGTTAAGGCCCAACGTGTGTTGGGTTAAGGCCCAACGTGTGTTGGGTTAAGGCCCAACGTGTGTTGGGTTAAGGCCCAACGTGTGTTGGGTTAAGGCCCAACGTGTGTTGGGTTAAGGCCCAACGTGTGTTGGGTTAAGGCCCAACGTGTGTTGGGTTAAGGCCCAACGTGTGTTGGGTTAAGGCCCAACGTGTGTTGGGTTAAGGCCCAACGTGTGTTGGGTTAAGGCCCAACGTGTGTTGGGTTAAGGCCCAACGTGTGTTGGGTTAAGGCCCAACGTGTGTTGGGTTAAGGCCCAACGTGTGTTGGGTTAAGGCCCAACATAGGTTGGGTTAAGGCCCAACATAGGTTGGGTTAAGGCGCAACATAGGTTGGGTTAAGGCGCAACATAGGTTGGGTTAAGGCGCAACATAGGTTGGGTTAAGGCGCAACATAGGTTGGGTTAAGGCGCAACATAGGTTGGGTTAAGGCGCAACATAGGTTGGGTTAAGGCGCAACATAGGTTAGGTTAAGGCGCAACATAGGTTAGGTTAAGGCGCAACATAGGTTAGGTTAAGGCGCAACATAGGTTAGGTTAAGGCGCAACATAGGTTAGGTTAAGGCGCAACATAGGTTAGGTTAAGGCGCAACATAGGTTAGGTTAAGGCGCAACATAGGTTAG
>NW_026047226.1:100000-102500 GCF_023864345.2 Schistocerca serialis cubense
GCACACAGTCCTCAATCGGACCAGCACACTGCAGATGTCCACCGCGCTTCGCACCGGGCCCGCGAGGACCTACTTTGGCCGCACGGCGCCGCGTGCAGGGTGCGCCGGCGCGCAGCTGCGCCGCCTGCCGCCTCCGTCGGCCGGCGCGCCTGCCACTGGCCGCCCCCACCAGCCGGCTGTAGCGCGTGCGCCCACGCACCGCGCGGCCAGCACGCCGGGAGGCCCCCCCTCACCGGCCGGGGACGGTCCCACCCAGCCACCGCCGCGTATCGCTTCACACCCAGATGCCATTCACGTTCGTGGGCATGGTGGGTATCGCTGGAACAACCGGTTGGTAGCTCAACCGATCGTCGCCATCACTGATTCACCTCTAGCGAGAACAACCGCACCACAACGGTTTACCAGTTGTTCATTTGCGTAACGTCACCAGCAAACGTAGGCGTCCATCGCCATTTGCAAATTCAACGATTGTTGCATGCCTGTGTCAGGTGTCACGACACACTATGTCTGCCCACATACACGCAACAACATGTGCACGCTTCGCGAACACGTGGAAGGTGGCCCCCGTACGTATGCGATGTCCATTGCGCGAACGACTGTCAACCGGCCTCTGTCGCATGTCGCAGATGTGGAACGCAGTGCACCATGCTATCACGGTGTGTGAGAAGAGACGACTACGTCTGACAACACGCGCCACTACATCAACAGACGGCTCATGCTGATCGCCATCCAGGGCATACCACACTGCAATCCAGCTCTTATAGGGAGACGACACGTAGCTGAGTGCACAACATTTGGACCGCATGGTTCGCCGTTGTTGGCGCAGTCGTTGTACGGTCACATGTACCACGATGTATCATTCAGTACATGAGGACCAATGTGCAGTACAGTGTGTGATTTGGACGTACAACATCAGCGGACAGTTGACACAGGCCGTACCACAGCGTAGGCTAAGTGCTTCGCCATGCGAATGCCAATGAACAACTGCAAATGCCAATGAACAACTGCAAAGGGCATTGAGCATGTACGTCCTGCTGCCATCCACATTACAGTGTATAGCTGCAAGGTGTTTAACATGAAGCGATACACTGGGGACCGGGCAGTGCGAGTAGCAAACTATATTGCGGGGGTTGCAGTTAGGCAACACTACACTAATTTAACGCGTCGTATGACAATTACAGAGCAGGTTAAGGCCCAACGTGTGTTGGGTTACGGCCCAACGTGTGTTGGGTTAAGGCCCAACGTGTGTTGGGTTAAGGCCCAACGTGTGTTGGGTTAAGGCCCAACGTGTGTTGGGTTAAGGCCCAACGTGTGTTGGGTTAAGGCCCAACGTGTGTTGGGTTAAGGCCCAACGTGTGTTGGGTTAAGGCCCAACGTGTGTTGGGTTAAGGCCCAACGTGTGTTGGGTTAAGGCCCAACGTGTGTTGGGTTAAGGCCCAACGTGTGTTGGGTTAAGGCCCAACGTGTGTTGGGTTAAGGCCCAACGTGTGTTGGGTTAAGGCCCAACGTGTGTTGGGTTAAGGCCCAACGTGTGTTGGGTTAAGGCCCAACGTGTGTTGGGTTAAGGCCCAACGTGTGTTGGGTTAAGGCCCAACGTGTGTTGGGTTAAGGCCCAACGTGTGTTGGGTTAAGGCCCAACATAGGTTGGGTTAAGGCGCAACATAGGTTGGGTTAAGGCGCAACATAGGTTGGGTTAAGGCGCAACATAGGTTGGGTTAAGGCGCAACATAGGTTGGGTTAAGGCGCAACATAGGTTGGGTTAAGGCGCAACATAGGTTGGGTTAAGGCGCAACATAGGTTGGGTTAAGGCGCAACATAGGTTGGGTTAAGGCCCAACATAGGTTGGGTTAAGGCGCAACATAGGTTGGGTTAAGGCGCAACATAGGTTGGGTTAAGGCGCAACATAGGTTGGGTTAAGGCGCAACATAGGTTGGGTTAAGGCGCAACATAGGTTGGGTTAAGGCGCAACATAGGTTGGGTTAAGGCGCAACATAGGTTAGGTTAAGGCGCAACATAGGTTAGGTTAAGGCGCAACATAGGTTAGGTTAAGGCGCAACATAGGTTAGGTTAAGGCGCAACATAGGTTAGGTTAAGGCGCAACATAGGTTAGGTTAAGGCGCAACATAGGTTAGGTTAAGGCGCAACATAGGTTAGGTTAAGGCGCAACATAGGTTAGGTTAAGGCGCAACATAGGTTAGGTTAAGGCGCAACATAGGTTAGGTTAAGGCGCAACATAGGTTAGGTTAAGGCGCAACATAGGTTAGGTTAAGGCGCAACATAGGTTAGGTTAAGGCGCAACATAGGTTAGGTTAAGGCGCAACATAGGTTAGGTTAAGGCGCAACATAGGTTAGGTTAAGGCGCAACATAGGTTAGGTTAAGGCGCAACATAGGTTAGGTTAAGGCGCAACATAGGTTAGGTTAAGGCGCAACATAGGTTAGGTTAAGGCGCAACATAGGTTAGGTTAAGGCGCAACATAGGTTAGGTTAAGGCGCAACATA
>NW_026047227.1:0-35334 GCF_023864345.2 Schistocerca serialis cubense
TTCCCGGTACCGGAACGGAATTTTTTCCACACGAATCGTGACAAGTTTGAGCTGTCCGAGCGGCCGTTTCCCGTCCTGCTCGCAATATAGCTACTGTTTCGTGACCGTCAGCAGAATATATACTAGGGAAGCAGACACACGACGACCATAGAAATGGTGTATGTCTTCATGCCACCAGTTTCTAGCGTAGGGCTGAGCAACTGCATCTGCCGAGGCCCGTTAGCTCAGTTGGTTAGAGCGTCGTGCTAATAACGCGAAGGTCGTGGGTTCGATCCCCCCACGGGCCACTGTTCTTTTACCACTACGAAAAGGCAGCGCCGATTTCAGCTGGCGAGTGTGATGACCAAAAGATCATCACCCTGCGTGGAAGTTGACAGAGGATCCGAACGCGACTCGTCGGGAAGCGCTACAGCATTCACTCGGCAATGGCCATAATATCTTGAATACACTGGTTCTCAAGCGATAAAGAGAAAATGAAAGAAAATGTCCGATTGCCGATGCGTAACAACTTTGGCCCTTGTCAGTACTTGGGCGGGTGAGCGCATGGGAACACAGGGTACTATTGGCAGTTTTACTTCCTATTTTTGTTTCTCCTTTGTTTTCGGAGCTACAGCCCCATTCGGTCAGGGAGACGCCACCGTGAAATGAAGGGGGCGTGCTGTGTGTCCATCGCCTCGCCTCTCCTTACCTCTCTCAGTCGTTTCTCGTGCTTGTCGTTTTGATATAGGCCGATTTGAGAGCGTCAGCTCTCGCGTCAGCTGAGCAAAGTCGAGACAAGTCGAGACTCAAGGGGAATCGACGCACGCACTATAGGGTGGCCTGCAGCGATTAAGAGGGGGAAAGAAACATTAATTTAAAGACGCGTGGCAAAAGTACTCATACGCAAAAGAAAAAGCCGGCTGCGGTGGCCGGGAATCGAACCCGGATCAACTGCTTGGAAGGCAACTATGCTGACCATTACACCACCACCGCACCACGGTTTCCGTCCGCGCACGCCGCGCTGTGTCTGCTTCCCGCCTGTCGGCGGCGGCTCAAGGTGGTCGTAGCTGTAGGCGCATTACGGGGTAGGCGATCGCATCCAGACAGCGTCTCTACGCACATTTCGCGTCCTTTGGCAAGAGTCGTCGCGTGCGTGCGCCGCAAGAGTACTTAGGCGATCGCGTTCGGGCGCCATTTTTAAGCAGTGCAGTGCAGGATTCAGCGTCTGTAGCATTCTCTCGAGAGGATGCGACGGCGCTGGACGGCAGTCCCACTTTCCCCTCAGACGTCTGCCGCGGAAAGCACAAGGAAGCTGTGAACTAGCTGGGCATCGGTGGTTCAGTGGTAGAATGCTCGCCTGCCACGCGGGCGGCCCGGGTTCGATTCCCGGCCGATGCATTATTTTGTTTTTTCTCCGATAGTGGTGCTGCGTGTCTTTCGCACTCGAACTGCGTGAGCCATGAGAATGAACCGCGGGATTTCCGTGTGGAAATAACCAAACATGCAGCGCGCACGACTGCTTGTTTGGACTGTTGTGTGCTATTGTACATACTGGCGTCGGCCTAGCATCGCAAGTTGCCTGTCGCGCCGGGAATGCACGTGTAGCAACAGAAAAAAATGAGCCAGGAAGTGCAGACTCTCTACCACTGGTATTTGGTACTTAGCGAGATTCCAGAAGGCGTGACGATCACCTGCCTCGGTAGCGCAGTAGGCAGCGCGTAAGTCTCATAATCTTAAGGTCGTGAGTTCGATCCTCACCCGGGGCATTTAATTTACTTTCGTCCACAGCTAAATAACGGCTCTGGGGCTTGCGAAGGAGCGAAACACTTTGTACTTTGTTATCCTCAAGGCTTCAACGACTCAGCGTGATAGCGTTTACTTCCCGTTACTACTACTTGCAGTTCTTATGTAAAATTTTCAAGAAAAAAAGTACTAGTAATGAAACTGAATCTCGTACGATATAACGTGTAAAGTCACACAATGTATGACCTGCTGTATGATGACAGGCAGCAGGTATTTACTTGCGAAATAAGTAAATAAATATTACTACTTACAGCTTTGCTTTTCCTCCTACCCCTGTAACAACGAGGCATAAATGCGACAAGCGACCGTACGAACGGTCGAATGAAACGGCCACATCCGGTGTGGTCTAGTGGCTAGGATACCTGGCTTTCACCCAGGAGGCCCGGGTTCGATTCCCGGTACCGGAACGGAATTTTTTCCACACGAATCGTGACAAGTTTGAGCTGTCCGAGCGGCCGTTTCCCGTCCTGCTCGCAATATAGCTACTGTTTCGTGACCGTCAGCAGAATATATACTAGGGAAGCAGACACACGACGACCATAGAAATGGTGTATGTCTTCATGCCACCAGTTTCTAGCGTAGGGCTGAGCAACTGCATCTGCCGAGGCCCGTTAGCTCAGTTGGTTAGAGCGTCGTGCTAATAACGCGAAGGTCGTGGGTTCGATCCCCCCACGGGCCACTGTTCTTTTACCACTACGAAAAGGCAGCGCCGATTTCAGCTGGCGAGTGTGATGACCAAAAGATCATCACCCTGCGTGGAAGTTGACAGAGGATCCGAACGCGACTCGTCGGGAAGCGCTACAGCATTCACTCGGCAATGGCCATAATATCTTGAATACACTGGTTCTCAAGCGATAAAGAGAAAATGAAAGAAAATGTCCGATTGCCGATGCGTAACAACTTTGGCCCTTGTCAGTACTTGGGCGGGTGAGCGCATGGGAACACAGGGTACTATTGGCAGTTTTACTTCCTATTTTTGTTTCTCCTTTGTTTTCGGAGCTACAGCCCCATTCGGTCAGGGAGACGCCACCGTGAAATGAAGGGGGCGTGCTGTGTGTCCATCGCCTCGCCTCTCCTTACCTCTCTCAGTCGTTTCTCGTGCTTGTCGTTTTGATATAGGCCGATTTGAGAGCGTCAGCTCTCGCGTCAGCTGAGCAAAGTCGAGACAAGTCGAGACTCAAGGGGAATCGACGCACGCACTATAGGGTGGCCTGCAGCGATTAAGAGGGGGAAAGAAACATTAATTTAAAGACGCGTGGCAAAAGTACTCATACGCAAAAGAAAAAGCCGGCTGCGGTGGCCGGGAATCGAACCCGGATCAACTGCTTGGAAGGCAACTATGCTGACCATTACACCACCACCGCACCACGGTTTCCGTCCGCGCACGCCGCGCTGTGTCTGCTTCCCGCCTGTCGGCGGCGGCTCAAGGTGGTCGTAGCTGTAGGCGCATTACGGGGTAGGCGATCGCATCCAGACAGCGTCTCTACGCACATTTCGCGTCCTTTGGCAAGAGTCGTCGCGTGCGTGCGCCGCAAGAGTACTTAGGCGATCGCGTTCGGGCGCCATTTTTAAGCAGTGCAGTGCAGGATTCAGCGTCTGTAGCATTCTCTCGAGAGGATGCGACGGCGCTGGACGGCAGTCCCACTTTCCCCTCAGACGTCTGCCGCGGAAAGCACAAGGAAGCTGTGAACTAGCTGGGCATCGGTGGTTCAGTGGTAGAATGCTCGCCTGCCACGCGGGCGGCCCGGGTTCGATTCCCGGCCGATGCATTATTTTGTTTTTTCTCCGATAGTGGTGCTGCGTGTCTTTCGCACTCGAACTGCGTGAGCCATGAGAATGAACCGCGGGATTTCCGTGTGGAAATAACCAAACATGCAGCGCGCACGACTGCTTGTTTGGACTGTTGTGTGCTATTGTACATACTGGCGTCGGCCTAGCATCGCAAGTTGCCTGTCGCGCCGGGAATGCACGTGTAGCAACAGAAAAAAATGAGCCAGGAAGTGCAGACTCTCTACCACTGGTATTTGGTACTTAGCGAGATTCCAGAAGGCGTGACGATCACCTGCCTCGGTAGCGCAGTAGGCAGCGCGTAAGTCTCATAATCTTAAGGTCGTGAGTTCGATCCTCACCCGGGGCATTTAATTTACTTTCGTCCACAGCTAAATAACGGCTCTGGGGCTTGCGAAGGAGCGAAACACTTTGTACTTTGTTATCCTCAAGGCTTCAACGACTCAGCGTGATAGCGTTTACTTCCCGTTACTACTACTTGCAGTTCTTATGTAAAATTTTCAAGAAAAAAAGTACTAGTAATGAAACTGAATCTCGTACGATATAACGTGTAAAGTCACACAATGTATGACCTGCTGTATGATGACAGGCAGCAGGTATTTACTTGCGAAATAAGTAAATAAATATTACTACTTACAGCTTTGCTTTTCCTCCTACCCCTGTAACAACGAGGCATAAATGCGACAAGCGACCGTACGAACGGTCGAATGAAACGGCCACATCCGGTGTGGTCTAGTGGCTAGGATACCTGGCTTTCACCCAGGAGGCCCGGGTTCGATTCCCGGTACCGGAACGGAATTTTTTCCACACGAATCGTGACAAGTTTGAGCTGTCCGAGCGGCCGTTTCCCGTCCTGCTCGCAATATAGCTACTGTTTCGTGACCGTCAGCAGAATATATACTAGGGAAGCAGACACACGACGACCATAGAAATGGTGTATGTCTTCATGCCACCAGTTTCTAGCGTAGGGCTGAGCAACTGCATCTGCCGAGGCCCGTTAGCTCAGTTGGTTAGAGCGTCGTGCTAATAACGCGAAGGTCGTGGGTTCGATCCCCCCACGGGCCACTGTTCTTTTACCACTACGAAAAGGCAGCGCCGATTTCAGCTGGCGAGTGTGATGACCAAAAGATCATCACCCTGCGTGGAAGTTGACAGAGGATCCGAACGCGACTCGTCGGGAAGCGCTACAGCATTCACTCGGCAATGGCCATAATATCTTGAATACACTGGTTCTCAAGCGATAAAGAGAAAATGAAAGAAAATGTCCGATTGCCGATGCGTAACAACTTTGGCCCTTGTCAGTACTTGGGCGGGTGAGCGCATGGGAACACAGGGTACTATTGGCAGTTTTACTTCCTATTTTTGTTTCTCCTTTGTTTTCGGAGCTACAGCCCCATTCGGTCAGGGAGACGCCACCGTGAAATGAAGGGGGCGTGCTGTGTGTCCATCGCCTCGCCTCTCCTTACCTCTCTCAGTCGTTTCTCGTGCTTGTCGTTTTGATATAGGCCGATTTGAGAGCGTCAGCTCTCGCGTCAGCTGAGCAAAGTCGAGACAAGTCGAGACTCAAGGGGAATCGACGCACGCACTATAGGGTGGCCTGCAGCGATTAAGAGGGGGAAAGAAACATTAATTTAAAGACGCGTGGCAAAAGTACTCATACGCAAAAGAAAAAGCCGGCTGCGGTGGCCGGGAATCGAACCCGGATCAACTGCTTGGAAGGCAACTATGCTGACCATTACACCACCACCGCACCACGGTTTCCGTCCGCGCACGCCGCGCTGTGTCTGCTTCCCGCCTGTCGGCGGCGGCTCAAGGTGGTCGTAGCTGTAGGCGCATTACGGGGTAGGCGATCGCATCCAGACAGCGTCTCTACGCACATTTCGCGTCCTTTGGCAAGAGTCGTCGCGTGCGTGCGCCGCAAGAGTACTTAGGCGATCGCGTTCGGGCGCCATTTTTAAGCAGTGCAGTGCAGGATTCAGCGTCTGTAGCATTCTCTCGAGAGGATGCGACGGCGCTGGACGGCAGTCCCACTTTCCCCTCAGACGTCTGCCGCGGAAAGCACAAGGAAGCTGTGAACTAGCTGGGCATCGGTGGTTCAGTGGTAGAATGCTCGCCTGCCACGCGGGCGGCCCGGGTTCGATTCCCGGCCGATGCATTATTTTGTTTTTTCTCCGATAGTGGTGCTGCGTGTCTTTCGCACTCGAACTGCGTGAGCCATGAGAATGAACCGCGGGATTTCCGTGTGGAAATAACCAAACATGCAGCGCGCACGACTGCTTGTTTGGACTGTTGTGTGCTATTGTACATACTGGCGTCGGCCTAGCATCGCAAGTTGCCTGTCGCGCCGGGAATGCACGTGTAGCAACAGAAAAAAATGAGCCAGGAAGTGCAGACTCTCTACCACTGGTATTTGGTACTTAGCGAGATTCCAGAAGGCGTGACGATCACCTGCCTCGGTAGCGCAGTAGGCAGCGCGTAAGTCTCATAATCTTAAGGTCGTGAGTTCGATCCTCACCCGGGGCATTTAATTTACTTTCGTCCACAGCTAAATAACGGCTCTGGGGCTTGCGAAGGAGCGAAACACTTTGTACTTTGTTATCCTCAAGGCTTCAACGACTCAGCGTGATAGCGTTTACTTCCCGTTACTACTACTTGCAGTTCTTATGTAAAATTTTCAAGAAAAAAAGTACTAGTAATGAAACTGAATCTCGTACGATATAACGTGTAAAGTCACACAATGTATGACCTGCTGTATGATGACAGGCAGCAGGTATTTACTTGCGAAATAAGTAAATAAATATTACTACTTACAGCTTTGCTTTTCCTCCTACCCCTGTAACAACGAGGCATAAATGCGACAAGCGACCGTACGAACGGTCGAATGAAACGGCCACATCCGGTGTGGTCTAGTGGCTAGGATACCTGGCTTTCACCCAGGAGGCCCGGGTTCGATTCCCGGTACCGGAACGGAATTTTTTCCACACGAATCGTGACAAGTTTGAGCTGTCCGAGCGGCCGTTTCCCGTCCTGCTCGCAATATAGCTACTGTTTCGTGACCGTCAGCAGAATATATACTAGGGAAGCAGACACACGACGACCATAGAAATGGTGTATGTCTTCATGCCACCAGTTTCTAGCGTAGGGCTGAGCAACTGCATCTGCCGAGGCCGTTAGCTCAGTTGGTTAGAGCGTCGTGCTAATAACGCGAAGGTCGTGGGTTCGATCCCCCCACGGGCCACTGTTCTTTTACCACTACGAAAAGGCAGCGCCGATTTCAGCTGGCGAGTGTGATGACCAAAAGATCATCACCCTGCGTGGAAGTTGACAGAGGATCCGAACGCGACTCGTCGGGAAGCGCTACAGCATTCACTCGGCAATGGCCATAATATCTTGAATACACTGGTTCTCAAGCGATAAAGAGAAAATGAAAGAAAATGTCCGATTGCCGATGCGTAACAACTTTGGCCCTTGTCAGTACTTGGGCGGGTGAGCGCATGGGAACACAGGGTACTATTGGCAGTTTTACTTCCTATTTTTGTTTCTCCTTTGTTTTCGGAGCTACAGCCCCATTCGGTCAGGGAGACGCCACCGTGAAATGAAGGGGGCGTGCTGTGTGTCCATCGCCTCGCCTCTCCTTACCTCTCTCAGTCGTTTCTCGTGCTTGTCGTTTTGATATAGGCCGATTTGAGAGCGTCAGCTCTCGCGTCAGCTGAGCAAAGTCGAGACAAGTCGAGACTCAAGGGGAATCGACGCACGCACTATAGGGTGGCCTGCAGCGATTAAGAGGGGGAAAGAAACATTAATTTAAAGACGCGTGGCAAAAGTACTCATACGCAAAAGAAAAAGCCGGCTGCGGTGGCCGGGAATCGAACCCGGATCAACTGCTTGGAAGGCAACTATGCTGACCATTACACCACCACCGCACCACGGTTTCCGTCCGCGCACGCCGCGCTGTGTCTGCTTCCCGCCTGTCGGCGGCGGCTCAAGGTGGTCGTAGCTGTAGGCGCATTACGGGGTAGGCGATCGCATCCAGACAGCGTCTCTACGCACATTTCGCGTCCTTTGGCAAGAGTCGTCGCGTGCGTGCGCCGCAAGAGTACTTAGGCGATCGCGTTCGGGCGCCATTTTTAAGCAGTGCAGTGCAGGATTCAGCGTCTGTAGCATTCTCTCGAGAGGATGCGACGGCGCTGGACGGCAGTCCCACTTTCCCCTCAGACGTCTGCCGCGGAAAGCACAAGGAAGCTGTGAACTAGCTGGGCATCGGTGGTTCAGTGGTAGAATGCTCGCCTGCCACGCGGGCGGCCCGGGTTCGATTCCCGGCCGATGCATTATTTTGTTTTTTCTCCGATAGTGGTGCTGCGTGTCTTTCGCACTCGAACTGCGTGAGCCATGAGAATGAACCGCGGGATTTCCGTGTGGAAATAACCAAACATGCAGCGCGCACGACTGCTTGTTTGGACTGTTGTGTGCTATTGTACATACTGGCGTCGGCCTAGCATCGCAAGTTGCCTGTCGCGCCGGGAATGCACGTGTAGCAACAGAAAAAAATGAGCCAGGAAGTGCAGACTCTCTACCACTGGTATTTGGTACTTAGCGAGATTCCAGAAGGCGTGACGATCACCTGCCTCGGTAGCGCAGTAGGCAGCGCGTAAGTCTCATAATCTTAAGGTCGTGAGTTCGATCCTCACCCGGGGCATTTAATTTACTTTCGTCCACAGCTAAATAACGGCTCTGGGGCTTGCGAAGGAGCGAAACACTTTGTACTTTGTTATCCTCAAGGCTTCAACGACTCAGCGTGATAGCGTTTACTTCCCGTTACTACTACTTGCAGTTCTTATGTAAAATTTTCAAGAAAAAAAGTACTAGTAATGAAACTGAATCTCGTACGATATAACGTGTAAAGTCACACAATGTATGACCTGCTGTATGATGACAGGCAGCAGGTATTTACTTGCGAAATAAGTAAATAAATATTACTACTTACAGCTTTGCTTTTCCTCCTACCCCTGTAACAACGAGGCATAAATGCGACAAGCGACCGTACGAACGGTCGAATGAAACGGCCACATCCGGTGTGGTCTAGTGGCTAGGATACCTGGCTTTCACCCAGGAGGCCCGGGTTCGATTCCCGGTACCGGAACGGAATTTTTTCCACACGAATCGTGACAAGTTTGAGCTGTCCGAGCGGCCGTTTCCCGTCCTGCTCGCAATATAGCTACTGTTTCGTGACCGTCAGCAGAATATATACTAGGGAAGCAGACACACGACGACCATAGAAATGGTGTATGTCTTCATGCCACCAGTTTCTAGCGTAGGGCTGAGCAACTGCATCTGCCGAGGCCCGTTAGCTCAGTTGGTTAGAGCGTCGTGCTAATAACGCGAAGGTCGTGGGTTCGATCCCCCCACGGGCCACTGTTCTTTTACCACTACGAAAAGGCAGCGCCGATTTCAGCTGGCGAGTGTGATGACCAAAAGATCATCACCCTGCGTGGAAGTTGACAGAGGATCCGAACGCGACTCGTCGGGAAGCGCTACAGCATTCACTCGGCAATGGCCATAATATCTTGAATACACTGGTTCTCAAGCGATAAAGAGAAAATGAAAGAAAATGTCCGATTGCCGATGCGTAACAACTTTGGCCCTTGTCAGTACTTGGGCGGGTGAGCGCATGGGAACACAGGGTACTATTGGCAGTTTTACTTCCTATTTTTGTTTCTCCTTTGTTTTCGGAGCTACAGCCCCATTCGGTCAGGGAGACGCCACCGTGAAATGAAGGGGGCGTGCTGTGTGTCCATCGCCTCGCCTCTCCTTACCTCTCTCAGTCGTTTCTCGTGCTTGTCGTTTTGATATAGGCCGATTTGAGAGCGTCAGCTCTCGCGTCAGCTGAGCAAAGTCGAGACAAGTCGAGACTCAAGGGGAATCGACGCACGCACTATAGGGTGGCCTGCAGCGATTAAGAGGGGGAAAGAAACATTAATTTAAAGACGCGTGGCAAAAGTACTCATACGCAAAAGAAAAAGCCGGCTGCGGTGGCCGGGAATCGAACCCGGATCAACTGCTTGGAAGGCAACTATGCTGACCATTACACCACCACCGCACCACGGTTTCCGTCCGCGCACGCCGCGCTGTGTCTGCTTCCCGCCTGTCGGCGGCGGCTCAAGGTGGTCGTAGCTGTAGGCGCATTACGGGGTAGGCGATCGCATCCAGACAGCGTCTCTACGCACATTTCGCGTCCTTTGGCAAGAGTCGTCGCGTGCGTGCGCCGCAAGAGTACTTAGGCGATCGCGTTCGGGCGCCATTTTTAAGCAGTGCAGTGCAGGATTCAGCGTCTGTAGCATTCTCTCGAGAGGATGCGACGGCGCTGGACGGCAGTCCCACTTTCCCCTCAGACGTCTGCCGCGGAAAGCACAAGGAAGCTGTGAACTAGCTGGGCATCGGTGGTTCAGTGGTAGAATGCTCGCCTGCCACGCGGGCGGCCCGGGTTCGATTCCCGGCCGATGCATTATTTTGTTTTTTCTCCGATAGTGGTGCTGCGTGTCTTTCGCACTCGAACTGCGTGAGCCATGAGAATGAACCGCGGGATTTCCGTGTGGAAATAACCAAACATGCAGCGCGCACGACTGCTTGTTTGGACTGTTGTGTGCTATTGTACATACTGGCGTCGGCCTAGCATCGCAAGTTGCCTGTCGCGCCGGGAATGCACGTGTAGCAACAGAAAAAAATGAGCCAGGAAGTGCAGACTCTCTACCACTGGTATTTGGTACTTAGCGAGATTCCAGAAGGCGTGACGATCACCTGCCTCGGTAGCGCAGTAGGCAGCGCGTAAGTCTCATAATCTTAAGGTCGTGAGTTCGATCCTCACCCGGGGCATTTAATTTACTTTCGTCCACAGCTAAATAACGGCTCTGGGGCTTGCGAAGGAGCGAAACACTTTGTACTTTGTTATCCTCAAGGCTTCAACGACTCAGCGTGATAGCGTTTACTTCCCGTTACTACTACTTGCAGTTCTTATGTAAAATTTTCAAGAAAAAAAGTACTAGTAATGAAACTGAATCTCGTACGATATAACGTGTAAAGTCACACAATGTATGACCTGCTGTATGATGACAGGCAGCAGGTATTTACTTGCGAAATAAGTAAATAAATATTACTACTTACAGCTTTGCTTTTCCTCCTACCCCTGTAACAACGAGGCATAAATGCGACAAGCGACCGTACGAACGGTCGAATGAAACGGCCACATCCGGTGTGGTCTAGTGGCTAGGATACCTGGCTTTCACCCAGGAGGCCCGGGTTCGATTCCCGGTACCGGAACGGAATTTTTTCCACACGAATCGTGACAAGTTTGAGCTGTCCGAGCGGCCGTTTCCCGTCCTGCTCGCAATATAGCTACTGTTTCGTGACCGTCAGCAGAATATATACTAGGGAAGCAGACACACGACGACCATAGAAATGGTGTATGTCTTCATGCCACCAGTTTCTAGCGTAGGGCTGAGCAACTGCATCTGCCGAGGCCCGTTAGCTCAGTTGGTTAGAGCGTCGTGCTAATAACGCGAAGGTCGTGGGTTCGATCCCCCCACGGGCCACTGTTCTTTTACCACTACGAAAAGGCAGCGCCGATTTCAGCTGGCGAGTGTGATGACCAAAAGATCATCACCCTGCGTGGAAGTTGACAGAGGATCCGAACGCGACTCGTCGGGAAGCGCTACAGCATTCACTCGGCAATGGCCATAATATCTTGAATACACTGGTTCTCAAGCGATAAAGAGAAAATGAAAGAAAATGTCCGATTGCCGATGCGTAACAACTTTGGCCCTTGTCAGTACTTGGGCGGGTGAGCGCATGGGAACACAGGGTACTATTGGCAGTTTTACTTCCTATTTTTGTTTCTCCTTTGTTTTCGGAGCTACAGCCCCATTCGGTCAGGGAGACGCCACCGTGAAATGAAGGGGGCGTGCTGTGTGTCCATCGCCTCGCCTCTCCTTACCTCTCTCAGTCGTTTCTCGTGCTTGTCGTTTTGATATAGGCCGATTTGAGAGCGTCAGCTCTCGCGTCAGCTGAGCAAAGTCGAGACAAGTCGAGACTCAAGGGGAATCGACGCACGCACTATAGGGTGGCCTGCAGCGATTAAGAGGGGGAAAGAAACATTAATTTAAAGACGCGTGGCAAAAGTACTCATACGCAAAAGAAAAAGCCGGCTGCGGTGGCCGGGAATCGAACCCGGATCAACTGCTTGGAAGGCAACTATGCTGACCATTACACCACCACCGCACCACGGTTTCCGTCCGCGCACGCCGCGCTGTGTCTGCTTCCCGCCTGTCGGCGGCGGCTCAAGGTGGTCGTAGCTGTAGGCGCATTACGGGGTAGGCGATCGCATCCAGACAGCGTCTCTACGCACATTTCGCGTCCTTTGGCAAGAGTCGTCGCGTGCGTGCGCCGCAAGAGTACTTAGGCGATCGCGTTCGGGCGCCATTTTTAAGCAGTGCAGTGCAGGATTCAGCGTCTGTAGCATTCTCTCGAGAGGATGCGACGGCGCTGGACGGCAGTCCCACTTTCCCCTCAGACGTCTGCCGCGGAAAGCACAAGGAAGCTGTGAACTAGCTGGGCATCGGTGGTTCAGTGGTAGAATGCTCGCCTGCCACGCGGGCGGCCCGGGTTCGATTCCCGGCCGATGCATTATTTTGTTTTTTCTCCGATAGTGGTGCTGCGTGTCTTTCGCACTCGAACTGCGTGAGCCATGAGAATGAACCGCGGGATTTCCGTGTGGAAATAACCAAACATGCAGCGCGCACGACTGCTTGTTTGGACTGTTGTGTGCTATTGTACATACTGGCGTCGGCCTAGCATCGCAAGTTGCCTGTCGCGCCGGGAATGCACGTGTAGCAACAGAAAAAAATGAGCCAGGAAGTGCAGACTCTCTACCACTGGTATTTGGTACTTAGCGAGATTCCAGAAGGCGTGACGATCACCTGCCTCGGTAGCGCAGTAGGCAGCGCGTAAGTCTCATAATCTTAAGGTCGTGAGTTCGATCCTCACCCGGGGCATTTAATTTACTTTCGTCCACAGCTAAATAACGGCTCTGGGGCTTGCGAAGGAGCGAAACACTTTGTACTTTGTTATCCTCAAGGCTTCAACGACTCAGCGTGATAGCGTTTACTTCCCGTTACTACTACTTGCAGTTCTTATGTAAAATTTTCAAGAAAAAAAGTACTAGTAATGAAACTGAATCTCGTACGATATAACGTGTAAAGTCACACAATGTATGACCTGCTGTATGATGACAGGCAGCAGGTATTTACTTGCGAAATAAGTAAATAAATATTACTACTTACAGCTTTGCTTTTCCTCCTACCCCTGTAACAACGAGGCATAAATGCGACAAGCGACCGTACGAACGGTCGAATGAAACGGCCACATCCGGTGTGGTCTAGTGGCTAGGATACCTGGCTTTCACCCAGGAGGCCCGGGTTCGATTCCCGGTACCGGAACGGAATTTTTTCCACACGAATCGTGACAAGTTTGAGCTGTCCGAGCGGCCGTTTCCCGTCCTGCTCGCAATATAGCTACTGTTTCGTGACCGTCAGCAGAATATATACTAGGGAAGCAGACACACGACGACCATAGAAATGGTGTATGTCTTCATGCCACCAGTTTCTAGCGTAGGGCTGAGCAACTGCATCTGCCGAGGCCCGTTAGCTCAGTTGGTTAGAGCGTCGTGCTAATAACGCGAAGGTCGTGGGTTCGATCCCCCCACGGGCCACTGTTCTTTTACCACTACGAAAAGGCAGCGCCGATTTCAGCTGGCGAGTGTGATGACCAAAAGATCATCACCCTGCGTGGAAGTTGACAGAGGATCCGAACGCGACTCGTCGGGAAGCGCTACAGCATTCACTCGGCAATGGCCATAATATCTTGAATACACTGGTTCTCAAGCGATAAAGAGAAAATGAAAGAAAATGTCCGATTGCCGATGCGTAACAACTTTGGCCCTTGTCAGTACTTGGGCGGGTGAGCGCATGGGAACACAGGGTACTATTGGCAGTTTTACTTCCTATTTTTGTTTCTCCTTTGTTTTCGGAGCTACAGCCCCATTCGGTCAGGGAGACGCCACCGTGAAATGAAGGGGGCGTGCTGTGTGTCCATCGCCTCGCCTCTCCTTACCTCTCTCAGTCGTTTCTCGTGCTTGTCGTTTTGATATAGGCCGATTTGAGAGCGTCAGCTCTCGCGTCAGCTGAGCAAAGTCGAGACAAGTCGAGACTCAAGGGGAATCGACGCACGCACTATAGGGTGGCCTGCAGCGATTAAGAGGGGGAAAGAAACATTAATTTAAAGACGCGTGGCAAAAGTACTCATACGCAAAAGAAAAAGCCGGCTGCGGTGGCCGGGAATCGAACCCGGATCAACTGCTTGGAAGGCAACTATGCTGACCATTACACCACCACCGCACCACGGTTTCCGTCCGCGCACGCCGCGCTGTGTCTGCTTCCCGCCTGTCGGCGGCGGCTCAAGGTGGTCGTAGCTGTAGGCGCATTACGGGGTAGGCGATCGCATCCAGACAGCGTCTCTACGCACATTTCGCGTCCTTTGGCAAGAGTCGTCGCGTGCGTGCGCCGCAAGAGTACTTAGGCGATCGCGTTCGGGCGCCATTTTTAAGCAGTGCAGTGCAGGATTCAGCGTCTGTAGCATTCTCTCGAGAGGATGCGACGGCGCTGGACGGCAGTCCCACTTTCCCCTCAGACGTCTGCCGCGGAAAGCACAAGGAAGCTGTGAACTAGCTGGGCATCGGTGGTTCAGTGGTAGAATGCTCGCCTGCCACGCGGGCGGCCCGGGTTCGATTCCCGGCCGATGCATTATTTTGTTTTTTCTCCGATAGTGGTGCTGCGTGTCTTTCGCACTCGAACTGCGTGAGCCATGAGAATGAACCGCGGGATTTCCGTGTGGAAATAACCAAACATGCAGCGCGCACGACTGCTTGTTTGGACTGTTGTGTGCTATTGTACATACTGGCGTCGGCCTAGCATCGCAAGTTGCCTGTCGCGCCGGGAATGCACGTGTAGCAACAGAAAAAAATGAGCCAGGAAGTGCAGACTCTCTACCACTGGTATTTGGTACTTAGCGAGATTCCAGAAGGCGTGACGATCACCTGCCTCGGTAGCGCAGTAGGCAGCGCGTAAGTCTCATAATCTTAAGGTCGTGAGTTCGATCCTCACCCGGGGCATTTAATTTACTTTCGTCCACAGCTAAATAACGGCTCTGGGGCTTGCGAAGGAGCGAAACACTTTGTACTTTGTTATCCTCAAGGCTTCAACGACTCAGCGTGATAGCGTTTACTTCCCGTTACTACTACTTGCAGTTCTTATGTAAAATTTTCAAGAAAAAAAGTACTAGTAATGAAACTGAATCTCGTACGATATAACGTGTAAAGTCACACAATGTATGACCTGCTGTATGATGACAGGCAGCAGGTATTTACTTGCGAAATAAGTAAATAAATATTACTACTTACAGCTTTGCTTTTCCTCCTACCCCTGTAACAACGAGGCATAAATGCGACAAGCGACCGTACGAACGGTCGAATGAAACGGCCACATCCGGTGTGGTCTAGTGGCTAGGATACCTGGCTTTCACCCAGGAGGCCCGGGTTCGATTCCCGGTACCGGAACGGAATTTTTTCCACACGAATCGTGACAAGTTTGAGCTGTCCGAGCGGCCGTTTCCCGTCCTGCTCGCAATATAGCTACTGTTTCGTGACCGTCAGCAGAATATATACTAGGGAAGCAGACACACGACGACCATAGAAATGGTGTATGTCTTCATGCCACCAGTTTCTAGCGTAGGGCTGAGCAACTGCATCTGCCGAGGCCCGTTAGCTCAGTTGGTTAGAGCGTCGTGCTAATAACGCGAAGGTCGTGGGTTCGATCCCCCCACGGGCCACTGTTCTTTTACCACTACGAAAAGGCAGCGCCGATTTCAGCTGGCGAGTGTGATGACCAAAAGATCATCACCCTGCGTGGAAGTTGACAGAGGATCCGAACGCGACTCGTCGGGAAGCGCTACAGCATTCACTCGGCAATGGCCATAATATCTTGAATACACTGGTTCTCAAGCGATAAAGAGAAAATGAAAGAAAATGTCCGATTGCCGATGCGTAACAACTTTGGCCCTTGTCAGTACTTGGGCGGGTGAGCGCATGGGAACACAGGGTACTATTGGCAGTTTTACTTCCTATTTTTGTTTCTCCTTTGTTTTCGGAGCTACAGCCCCATTCGGTCAGGGAGACGCCACCGTGAAATGAAGGGGGCGTGCTGTGTGTCCATCGCCTCGCCTCTCCTTACCTCTCTCAGTCGTTTCTCGTGCTTGTCGTTTTGATATAGGCCGATTTGAGAGCGTCAGCTCTCGCGTCAGCTGAGCAAAGTCGAGACAAGTCGAGACTCAAGGGGAATCGACGCACGCACTATAGGGTGGCCTGCAGCGATTAAGAGGGGGAAAGAAACATTAATTTAAAGACGCGTGGCAAAAGTACTCATACGCAAAAGAAAAAGCCGGCTGCGGTGGCCGGGAATCGAACCCGGATCAACTGCTTGGAAGGCAACTATGCTGACCATTACACCACCACCGCACCACGGTTTCCGTCCGCGCACGCCGCGCTGTGTCTGCTTCCCGCCTGTCGGCGGCGGCTCAAGGTGGTCGTAGCTGTAGGCGCATTACGGGGTAGGCGATCGCATCCAGACAGCGTCTCTACGCACATTTCGCGTCCTTTGGCAAGAGTCGTCGCGTGCGTGCGCCGCAAGAGTACTTAGGCGATCGCGTTCGGGCGCCATTTTTAAGCAGTGCAGTGCAGGATTCAGCGTCTGTAGCATTCTCTCGAGAGGATGCGACGGCGCTGGACGGCAGTCCCACTTTCCCCTCAGACGTCTGCCGCGGAAAGCACAAGGAAGCTGTGAACTAGCTGGGCATCGGTGGTTCAGTGGTAGAATGCTCGCCTGCCACGCGGGCGGCCCGGGTTCGATTCCCGGCCGATGCATTATTTTGTTTTTTCTCCGATAGTGGTGCTGCGTGTCTTTCGCACTCGAACTGCGTGAGCCATGAGAATGAACCGCGGGATTTCCGTGTGGAAATAACCAAACATGCAGCGCGCACGACTGCTTGTTTGGACTGTTGTGTGCTATTGTACATACTGGCGTCGGCCTAGCATCGCAAGTTGCCTGTCGCGCCGGGAATGCACGTGTAGCAACAGAAAAAAATGAGCCAGGAAGTGCAGACTCTCTACCACTGGTATTTGGTACTTAGCGAGATTCCAGAAGGCGTGACGATCACCTGCCTCGGTAGCGCAGTAGGCAGCGCGTAAGTCTCATAATCTTAAGGTCGTGAGTTCGATCCTCACCCGGGGCATTTAATTTACTTTCGTCCACAGCTAAATAACGGCTCTGGGGCTTGCGAAGGAGCGAAACACTTTGTACTTTGTTATCCTCAAGGCTTCAACGACTCAGCGTGATAGCGTTTACTTCCCGTTACTACTACTTGCAGTTCTTATGTAAAATTTTCAAGAAAAAAAGTACTAGTAATGAAACTGAATCTCGTACGATATAACGTGTAAAGTCACACAATGTATGACCTGCTGTATGATGACAGGCAGCAGGTATTTACTTGCGAAATAAGTAAATAAATATTACTACTTACAGCTTTGCTTTTCCTCCTACCCCTGTAACAACGAGGCATAAATGCGACAAGCGACCGTACGAACGGTCGAATGAAACGGCCACATCCGGTGTGGTCTAGTGGCTAGGATACCTGGCTTTCACCCAGGAGGCCCGGGTTCGATTCCCGGTACCGGAACGGAATTTTTTCCACACGAATCGTGACAAGTTTGAGCTGTCCGAGCGGCCGTTTCCCGTCCTGCTCGCAATATAGCTACTGTTTCGTGACCGTCAGCAGAATATATACCAGGGAAGCAGACACACGACGACCATAGAAATGGTGTATGTCTTCATGCCACCAGTTTCTAGCGTAGGGCTGAGCAACTGCATCTGCCGAGGCCCGTTAGCTCAGTTGGTTAGAGCGTCGTGCTAATAACGCGAAGGTCGTGGGTTCGATCCCCCCACGGGCCACTGTTCTTTTACCACTACGAAAAGGCAGCGCCGATTTCAGCTGGCGAGTGTGATGACCAAAAGATCATCACCCTGCGTGGAAGTTGACAGAGGATCCGAACGCGACTCGTCGGGAAGCGCTACAGCATTCACTCGGCAATGGCCATAATATCTTGAATACACTGGTTCTCAAGCGATAAAGAGAAAATGAAAGAAAATGTCCGATTGCCGATGCGTAACAACTTTGGCCCTTGTCAGTACTTGGGCGGGTGAGCGCATGGGAACACAGGGTACTATTGGCAGTTTTACTTCCTATTTTTGTTTCTCCTTTGTCTTCGGAGCTACAGCCCCATTCGGTCAGGGAGACGCCACCGTGAAATGAAGGGGGCGTGCTGTGTGTCCATCGCCTCGCCTCTCCTTACCTCTCTCAGTCGTTTCTCGTGCTTGTCGTTTTGATATAGGCCGATTTGAGAGCGTCAGCTCTCGCGTCAGCTGAGCAAAGTCGAGACAAGTCGAGACTCAAGGGGAATCGACGCACGCACTATAGGGTGGCCTGCAGCGATTAAGAGGGGGAAAGAAACATTAATTTAAAGACGCGTGGCAAAAGTACTCATACGCAAAAGAAAAAGCCGGCTGCGGTGGCCGGGAATCGAACCCGGATCAACTGCTTGGAAGGCAACTATGCTGACCATTACACCACCACCGCACCACGGTTTCCGTCCGCGCACGCCGCGCTGTGTCTGCTTCCCGCCTGTCGGCGGCGGCTCAAGGTGGTCGTAGCTGTAGGCGCATTACGGGGTAGGCGATCGCATCCAGACAGCGTCTCTACGCACATTTCGCGTCCTTTGGCAAGAGTCGTCGCGTGCGTGCGCCGCAAGAGTACTTAGGCGATCGCGTTCGGGCGCCATTTTTAAGCAGTGCAGTGCAGGATTCAGCGTCTGTAGCATTCTCTCGAGAGGATGCGACGGCGCTGGACGGCAGTCCCACTTTCCCCTCAGACGTCTGCCGCGGAAAGCACAAGGAAGCTGTGAACTAGCTGGGCATCGGTGGTTCAGTGGTAGAATGCTCGCCTGCCACGCGGGCGGCCCGGGTTCGATTCCCGGCCGATGCATTATTTTGTTTTTTCTCCGATAGTGGTGCTGCGTGTCTTTCGCACTCGAACTGCGTGAGCCATGAGAATGAACCGCGGGATTTCCGTGTGGAAATAACCAAACATGCAGCGCGCACGACTGCTTGTTTGGACTGTTGTGTGCTATTGTACATACTGGCGTCGGCCTAGCATCGCAAGTTGCCTGTCGCGCCGGGAATGCACGTGTAGCAACAGAAAAAAATGAGCCAGGAAGTGCAGACTCTCTACCACTGGTATTTGGTACTTAGCGAGATTCCAGAAGGCGTGACGATCACCTGCCTCGGTAGCGCAGTAGGCAGCGCGTAAGTCTCATAATCTTAAGGTCGTGAGTTCGATCCTCACCCGGGGCATTTAATTTACTTTCGTCCACAGCTAAATAACGGCTCTGGGGCTTGCGAAGGAGCGAAACACTTTGTACTTTGTTATCCTCAAGGCTTCAACGACTCAGCGTGATAGCGTTTACTTCCCGTTACTACTACTTGCAGTTCTTATGTAAAATTTTCAAGAAAAAAAGTACTAGTAATGAAACTGAATCTCGTACGATATAACGTGTAAAGTCACACAATGTATGACCTGCTGTATGATGACAGGCAGCAGGTATTTACTTGCGAAATAAGTAAATAAATATTACTACTTACAGCTTTGCTTTTCCTCCTACCCCTGTAACAACGAGGCATAAATGCGACAAGCGACCGTACGAACGGTCGAATGAAACGGCCACATCCGGTGTGGTCTAGTGGCTAGGATACCTGGCTTTCACCCAGGAGGCCCGGGTTCGATTCCCGGTACCGGAACGGAATTTTTTCCACACGAATCGTGACAAGTTTGAGCTGTCCGAGCGGCCGTTTCCCGTCCTGCTCGCAATATAGCTACTGTTTCGTGACCGTCAGCAGAATATATACTAGGGAAGCAGACACACGACGACCATAGAAATGGTGTATGTCTTCATGCCACCAGTTTCTAGCGTAGGGCTGAGCAACTGCATCTGCCGAGACCCGTTAGCTCAGTTGGTTAGAGCGTCGTGCTAATAACGCGAAGGTCGTGGGTTCGATCCCCCCACGGGCCACTGTTCTTTTACCACTACGAAAAGGCAGCGCCGATTTCAGCTGGCGAGTGTGATGACCAAAAGATCATCACCCTGCGTGGAAGTTGACAGAGGATCCGAACGCGACTCGTCGGGAAGCGCTACAGCATTCACTCGGCAATGGCCATAATATCTTGAATACACTGGTTCTCAAGCGATAAAGAGAAAATGAAAGAAAATGTCCGATTGCCGATGCGTAACAACTTTGGCCCTTGTCAGTACTTGGGCGGGTGAGCGCATGGGAACACAGGGTACTATTGGCAGTTTTACTTCCTATTTTTGTTTCTCCTTTGTTTTCGGAGCTACAGCCCCATTCGGTCAGGGAGACGCCACCGTGAAATGAAGGGGGCGTGCTGTGTGTCCATCGCCTCGCCTCTCCTTACCTCTCTCAGTCGTTTCTCGTGCTTGTCGTTTTGATATAGGCCGATTTGAGAGCGTCAGCTCTCGCGTCAGCTGAGCAAAGTCGAGACAAGTCGAGACTCAAGGGGAATCGACGCACGCACTATAGGGTGGCCTGCAGCGATTAAGAGGGGGAAAGAAACATTAATTTAAAGACGCGTGGCAAAAGTACTCATACGCAAAAGAAAAAGCCGGCTGCGGTGGCCGGGAATCGAACCCGGATCAACTGCTTGGAAGGCAACTATGCTGACCATTACACCACCACCGCACCACGGTTTCCGTCCGCGCACGCCGCGCTGTGTCTGCTTCCCGCCTGTCGGCGGCGGCTCAAGGTGGTCGTAGCTGTAGGCGCATTACGGGGTAGGCGATCGCATCCAGACAGCGTCTCTACGCACATTTCGCGTCCTTTGGCAAGAGTCGTCGCGTGCGTGCGCCGCAAGAGTACTTAGGCGATCGCGTTCGGGCGCCATTTTTAAGCAGTGCAGTGCAGGATTCAGCGTCTGTAGCATTCTCTCGAGAGGATGCGACGGCGCTGGACGGCAGTCCCACTTTCCCCTCAGACGTCTGCCGCGGAAAGCACAAGGAAGCTGTGAACTAGCTGGGCATCGGTGGTTCAGTGGTAGAATGCTCGCCTGCCACGCGGGCGGCCCGGGTTCGATTCCCGGCCGATGCATTATTTTGTTTTTTCTCCGATAGTGGTGCTGCGTGTCTTTCGCACTCGAACTGCGTGAGCCATGAGAATGAACCGCGGGATTTCCGTGTGGAAATAACCAAACATGCAGCGCGCACGACTGCTTGTTTGGACTGTTGTGTGCTATTGTACATACTGGCGTCGGCCTAGCATCGCAAGTTGCCTGTCGCGCCGGGAATGCACGTGTAGCAACAGAAAAAAACGAGCCAGGAAGTGCAGACTCTCTACCACTGGTATTTGGTACTTAGCGAGATTCCAGAAGGCGTGACGATCACCTGCCTCGGTAGCGCAGTAGGCAGCGCGTAAGTCTCATAATCTTAAGGTCGTGAGTTCGATCCTCACCCGGGGCATTTAATTTACTTTCGTCCACAGCTAAATAACGGCTCTGGGGCTTGCGAAGGAGCGAAACACTTTGTACTTTGTTATCCTCAAGGCTTCAACGACTCAGCGTGATAGCGTTTACTTCCCGTTACTACTACTTGCAGTTCTTATGTAAAATTTTCAAGAAAAAAAGTACTAGTAATGAAACTGAATCTCGTACGATATAACGTGTAAAGTCACACAATGTATGACCTGCTGTATGATGACAGGCAGCAGGTATTTACTTGCGAAATAAGTAAATAAATATTACTACTTACAGCTTTGCTTTTCCTCCTACCCCTGTAACAACGAGGCATAAATGCGACAAGCGACCGTACGAACGGTCGAATGAAACGGCCACATCCGGTGTGGTCTAGTGGCTAGGATACCTGGCTTTCACCCAGGAGGCCCGGGTTCGATTCCCGGTACCGGAACGGAATTTTTTCCACACGAATCGTGACAAGTTTGAGCTGTCCGAGCGGCCGTTTCCCGTCCTGCTCGCAATATAGCTACTGTTTCGTGACCGTCAGCAGAATATATACTAGGGAAGCAGACACACGACGACCATAGAAATGGTGTATGTCTTCATGCCACCAGTTTCTAGCGTAGGGCTGAGCAACTGCATCTGCCGAGGCCCGTTAGCTCAGTTGGTTAGAGCGTCGTGCTAATAACGCGAAGGTCGTGGGTTCGATCCCCCCACGGGCCACTGTTCTTTTACCACTACGAAAAGGCAGCGCCGATTTCAGCTGGCGAGTGTGATGACCAAAAGATCATCACCCTGCGTGGAAGTTGACAGAGGATCCGAACGCGACTCGTCGGGAAGCGCTACAGCATTCACTCGGCAATGGCCATAATATCTTGAATACACTGGTTCTCAAGCGATAAAGAGAAAATGAAAGAAAATGTCCGATTGCCGATGCGTAACAACTTTGGCCCTTGTCAGTACTTGGGCGGGTGAGCGCATGGGAACACAGGGTACTATTGGCAGTTTTACTTCCTATTTTTGTTTCTCCTTTGTTTTCGGAGCTACAGCCCCATTCGGTCAGGGAGACGCCACCGTGAAATGAAGGGGGCGTGCTGTGTGTCCATCGCCTCGCCTCTCCTTACCTCTCTCAGTCGTTTCTCGTGCTTGTCGTTTTGATATAGGCCGATTTGAGAGCGTCAGCTCTCGCGTCAGCTGAGCAAAGTCGAGACAAGTCGAGACTCAAGGGGAATCGACGCACGCACTATAGGGTGGCCTGCAGCGATTAAGAGGGGGAAAGAAACATTAATTTAAAGACGCGTGGCAAAAGTACTCATACGCAAAAGAAAAAGCCGGCTGCGGTGGCCGGGAATCGAACCCGGATCAACTGCTTGGAAGGCAACTATGCTGACCATTACACCACCACCGCACCACGGTTTCCGTCCGCGCACGCCGCGCTGTGTCTGCTTCCCGCCTGTCGGCGGCGGCTCAAGGTGGTCGTAGCTGTAGGCGCATTACGGGGTAGGCGATCGCATCCAGACAGCGTCTCTACGCACATTTCGCGTCCTTTGGCAAGAGTCGTCGCGTGCGTGCGCCGCAAGAGTACTTAGGCGATCGCGTTCGGGCGCCATTTTTAAGCAGTGCAGTGCAGGATTCAGCGTCTGTAGCATTCTCTCGAGAGGATGCGACGGCGCTGGACGGCAGTCCCACTTTCCCCTCAGACGTCTGCCGCGGAAAGCACAAGGAAGCTGTGAACTAGCTGGGCATCGGTGGTTCAGTGGTAGAATGCTCGCCTGCCACGCGGGCGGCCCGGGTTCGATTCCCGGCCGATGCATTATTTTGTTTTTTCTCCGATAGTGGTGCTGCGTGTCTTTCGCACTCGAACTGCGTGAGCCATGAGAATGAACCGCGGGATTTCCGTGTGGAAATAACCAAACATGCAGCGCGCACGACTGCTTGTTTGGACTGTTGTGTGCTATTGTACATACTGGCGTCGGCCTAGCATCGCAAGTTGCCTGTCGCGCCGGGAATGCACGTGTAGCAACAGAAAAAAATGAGCCAGGAAGTGCAGACTCTCTACCACTGGTATTTGGTACTTAGCGAGATTCCAGAAGGCGTGACGATCACCTGCCTCGGTAGCGCAGTAGGCAGCGCGTAAGTCTCATAATCTTAAGGTCGTGAGTTCGATCCTCACCCGGGGCATTTAATTTACTTTCGTCCACAGCTAAATAACGGCTCTGGGGCTTGCGAAGGAGCGAAACACTTTGTACTTTGTTATCCTCAAGGCTTCAACGACTCAGCGTGATAGCGTTTACTTCCCGTTACTACTACTTGCAGTTCTTATGTAAAATTTTCAAGAAAAAAAGTACTAGTAATGAAACTGAATCTCGTACGATATAACGTGTAAAGTCACACAATGTATGACCTGCTGTATGATGACAGGCAGCAGGTATTTACTTGCGAAATAAGTAAATAAATATTACTACTTACAGCTTTGCTTTTCCTCCTACCCCTGTAACAACGAGGCATAAATGCGACAAGCGACCGTACGAACGGTCGAATGAAACGGCCACATCCGGTGTGGTCTAGTGGCTAGGATACCTGGCTTTCACCCAGGAGGCCCGGGTTCGATTCCCGGTACCGGAACGGAATTTTTTCCACACGAATCGTGACAAGTTTGAGCTGTCCGAGCGGCCGTTTCCCGTCCTGCTCGCAATATAGCTACTGTTTCGTGACCGTCAGCAGAATATATACTAGGGAAGCAGACACACGACGACCATAGAAATGGTGTATGTCTTCATGCCACCAGTTTCTAGCGTAGGGCTGAGCAACTGCATCTGCCGAGACCCGTTAGCTCAGTTGGTTAGAGCGTCGTGCTAATAACGCGAAGGTCGTGGGTTCGATCCCCCCACGGGCCACTGTTCTTTTACCACTACGAAAAGGCAGCGCCGATTTCAGCTGGCGAGTGTGATGACCAAAAGATCATCACCCTGCGTGGAAGTTGACAGAGGATCCGAACGCGACTCGTCGGGAAGCGCTACAGCATTCACTCGGCAATGGCCATAATATCTTGAATACACTGGTTCTCAAGCGATAAAGAGAAAATGAAAGAAAATGTCCGATTGCCGATGCGTAACAACTTTGGCCCTTGTCAGTACTTGGGCGGGTGAGCGCATGGGAACACAGGGTACTATTGGCAGTTTTACTTCCTATTTTTGTTTCTCCTTTGTTTTCGGAGCTACAGCCCCATTCGGTCAGGGAGACGCCACCGTGAAATGAAGGGGGCGTGCTGTGTGTCCATCGCCTCGCCTCTCCTTACCTCTCTCAGTCGTTTCTCGTGCTTGTCGTTTTGATATAGGCCGATTTGAGAGCGTCAGCTCTCGCGTCAGCTGAGCAAAGTCGAGACAAGTCGAGACTCAAGGGGAATCGACGCACGCACTATAGGGTGGCCTGCAGCGATTAAGAGGGGGAAAGAAACATTAATTTAAAGACGCGTGGCAAAAGTACTCATACGCAAAAGAAAAAGCCGGCTGCGGTGGCCGGGAATCGAACCCGGATCAACTGCTTGGAAGGCAACTATGCTGACCATTACACCACCACCGCACCACGGTTTCCGTCCGCGCACGCCGCGCTGTGTCTGCTTCCCGCCTGTCGGCGGCGGCTCAAGGTGGTCGTAGCTGTAGGCGCATTACGGGGTAGGCGATCGCATCCAGACAGCGTCTCTACGCACATTTCGCGTCCTTTGGCAAGAGTCGTCGCGTGCGTGCGCCGCAAGAGTACTTAGGCGATCGCGTTCGGGCGCCATTTTTAAGCAGTGCAGTGCAGGATTCAGCGTCTGTAGCATTCTCTCGAGAGGATGCGACGGCGCTGGACGGCAGTCCCACTTTCCCCTCAGACGTCTGCCGCGGAAAGCACAAGGAAGCTGTGAACTAGCTGGGCATCGGTGGTTCAGTGGTAGAATGCTCGCCTGCCACGCGGGCGGCCCGGGTTCGATTCCCGGCCGATGCATTATTTTGTTTTTTCTCCGATAGTGGTGCTGCGTGTCTTTCGCACTCGAACTGCGTGAGCCATGAGAATGAACCGCGGGATTTCCGTGTGGAAATAACCAAACATGCAGCGCGCACGACTGCTTGTTTGGACTGTTGTGTGCTATTGTACATACTGGCGTCGGCCTAGCATCGCAAGTTGCCTGTCGCGCCGGGAATGCACGTGTAGCAACAGAAAAAAACGAGCCAGGAAGTGCAGACTCTCTACCACTGGTATTTGGTACTTAGCGAGATTCCAGAAGGCGTGACGATCACCTGCCTCGGTAGCGCAGTAGGCAGCGCGTAAGTCTCATAATCTTAAGGTCGTGAGTTCGATCCTCACCCGGGGCATTTAATTTACTTTCGTCCACAGCTAAATAACGGCTCTGGGGCTTGCGAAGGAGCGAAACACTTTGTACTTTGTTATCCTCAAGGCTTCAACGACTCAGCGTGATAGCGTTTACTTCCCGTTACTACTACTTGCAGTTCTTATGTAAAATTTTCAAGAAAAAAAGTACTAGTAATGAAACTGAATCTCGTACGATATAACGTGTAAAGTCACACAATGTATGACCTGCTGTATGATGACAGGCAGCAGGTATTTACTTGCGAAATAAGTAAATAAATATTACTACTTACAGCTTTGCTTTTCCTCCTACCCCTGTAACAACGAGGCATAAATGCGACAAGCGACCGTACGAACGGTCGAATGAAACGGCCACATCCGGTGTGGTCTAGTGGCTAGGATACCTGGCTTTCACCCAGGAGGCCCGGGTTCGATTCCCGGTACCGGAACGGAATTTTTTCCACACGAATCGTGACAAGTTTGAGCTGTCCGAGCGGCCGTTTCCCGTCCTGCTCGCAATATAGCTACTGTTTCGTGACCGTCAGCAGAATATATACTAGGGAAGCAGACACACGACGACCATAGAAATGGTGTATGTCTTCATGCCACCAGTTTCTAGCGTAGGGCTGAGCAACTGCATCTGCCGAGGCCCGTTAGCTCAGTTGGTTAGAGCGTCGTGCTAATAACGCGAAGGTCGTGGGTTCGATCCCCCCACGGGCCACTGTTCTTTTACCACTACGAAAAGGCAGCGCCGATTTCAGCTGGCGAGTGTGATGACCAAAAGATCATCACCCTGCGTGGAAGTTGACAGAGGATCCGAACGCGACTCGTCGGGAAGCGCTACAGCATTCACTCGGCAATGGCCATAATATCTTGAATACACTGGTTCTCAAGCGATAAAGAGAAAATGAAAGAAAATGTCCGATTGCCGATGCGTAACAACTTTGGCCCTTGTCAGTACTTGGGCGGGTGAGCGCATGGGAACACAGGGTACTATTGGCAGTTTTACTTCCTATTTTTGTTTCTCCTTTGTTTTCGGAGCTACAGCCCCATTCGGTCAGGGAGACGCCACCGTGAAATGAAGGGGGCGTGCTGTGTGTCCATCGCCTCGCCTCTCCTTACCTCTCTCAGTCGTTTCTCGTGCTTGTCGTTTTGATATAGGCCGATTTGAGAGCGTCAGCTCTCGCGTCAGCTGAGCAAAGTCGAGACAAGTCGAGACTCAAGGGGAATCGACGCACGCACTATAGGGTGGCCTGCAGCGATTAAGAGGGGGAAAGAAACATTAATTTAAAGACGCGTGGCAAAAGTACTCATACGCAAAAGAAAAAGCCGGCTGCGGTGGCCGGGAATCGAACCCGGATCAACTGCTTGGAAGGCAACTATGCTGACCATTACACCACCACCGCACCACGGTTTCCGTCCGCGCACGCCGCGCTGTGTCTGCTTCCCGCCTGTCGGCGGCGGCTCAAGGTGGTCGTAGCTGTAGGCGCATTACGGGGTAGGCGATCGCATCCAGACAGCGTCTCTACGCACATTTCGCGTCCTTTGGCAAGAGTCGTCGCGTGCGTGCGCCGCAAGAGTACTTAGGCGATCGCGTTCGGGCGCCATTTTTAAGCAGTGCAGTGCAGGATTCAGCGTCTGTAGCATTCTCTCGAGAGGATGCGACGGCGCTGGACGGCAGTCCCACTTTCCCCTCAGACGTCTGCCGCGGAAAGCACAAGGAAGCTGTGAACTAGCTGGGCATCGGTGGTTCAGTGGTAGAATGCTCGCCTGCCACGCGGGCGGCCCGGGTTCGATTCCCGGCCGATGCATTATTTTGTTTTTTCTCCGATAGTGGTGCTGCGTGTCTTTCGCACTCGAACTGCGTGAGCCATGAGAATGAACCGCGGGATTTCCGTGTGGAAATAACCAAACATGCAGCGCGCACGACTGCTTGTTTGGACTGTTGTGTGCTATTGTACATACTGGCGTCGGCCTAGCATCGCAAGTTGCCTGTCGCGCCGGGAATGCACGTGTAGCAACAGAAAAAAATGAGCCAGGAAGTGCAGACTCTCTACCACTGGTATTTGGTACTTAGCGAGATTCCAGAAGGCGTGACGATCACCTGCCTCGGTAGCGCAGTAGGCAGCGCGTAAGTCTCATAATCTTAAGGTCGTGAGTTCGATCCTCACCCGGGGCATTTAATTTACTTTCGTCCACAGCTAAATAACGGCTCTGGGGCTTGCGAAGGAGCGAAACACTTTGTACTTTGTTATCCTCAAGGCTTCAACGACTCAGCGTGATAGCGTTTACTTCCCGTTACTACTACTTGCAGTTCTTATGTAAAATTTTCAAGAAAAAAAGTACTAGTAATGAAACTGAATCTCGTACGATATAACGTGTAAAGTCACACAATGTATGACCTGCTGTATGATGACAGGCAGCAGGTATTTACTTGCGAAATAAGTAAATAAATATTACTACTTACAGCTTTGCTTTTCCTCCTACCCCTGTAACAACGAGGCATAAATGCGACAAGCGACCGTACGAACGGTCGAATGAAACGGCCACATCCGGTGTGGTCTAGTGGCTAGGATACCTGGCTTTCACCCAGGAGGCCCGGGTTCGATTCCCGGTACCGGAACGGAATTTTTTCCACACGAATCGTGACAAGTTTGAGCTGTCCGAGCGGCCGTTTCCCGTCCTGCTCGCAATATAGCTACTGTTTCGTGACCGTCAGCAGAATATATACCAGGGAAGCAGACACACGACGACCATAGAAATGGTGTATGGCTTCATGCCACCAGTTTCTAGCGTAGGGCTGAGCAACTGCATCTGCCGAGGCCCGTTAGCTCAGTTGGTTAGAGCGTCGTGCTAATAACGCGAAGGTCGTGGGTTCGATCCCCCCACGGGCCACTGTTCTTTTACCACTACGAAAAGGCAGCGCCGATTTCAGCTGGCGAGTGTGATGACCAAAAGATCATCACCCTGCGTGGAAGTTGACAGAGGATCCGAACGCGACTCGTCGGGAAGCGCTACAGCATTCACTCGGCAATGGCCATAATATCTTGAATACACTGGTTCTCAAGCGATAAAGAGAAAATGAAAGAAAATGTCCGATTGCCGATGCGTAACAACTTTGGCCCTTGTCAGTACTTGGGCGGGTGAGCGCATGGGAACACAGGGTACTATTGGCAGTTTTACTTCCTATTTTTGTTTCTCCTTTGTTTTCGGAGCTACAGCCCCATTCGGTCAGGGAGACGCCACCGTGAAATGAAGGGGGCGTGCTGTGTGTCCATCGCCTCGCCTCTCCTTACCTCTCTCAGTCGTTTCTCGTGCTTGTCGTTTTGATATAGGCCGATTTGAGAGCGTCAGCTCTCGCGTCAGCTGAGCAAAGTCGAGACAAGTCGAGACTCAAGGGGAATCGACGCACGCACTATAGGGTGGCCTGCAGCGATTAAGAGGGGGAAAGAAACATTAATTTAAAGACGCGTGGCAAAAGTACTCATACGCAAAAGAAAAAGCCGGCTGCGGTGGCCGGGAATCGAACCCGGATCAACTGCTTGGAAGGCAACTATGCTGACCATTACACCACCACCGCACCACGGTTTCCGTCCGCGCACAGCCGCGCTGTGTCTGCTTCCCGCCTGTCGGCGGCGGCTCAAGGTGGTCGTAGCTGTAGGCGCATTACGGGGTAGGCGATCGCATCCAGACAGCGTCTCTACGCACATTTCGCGTCCTTTGGCAAGAGTCGTCGCGTGCGTGCGCCGCAAGAGTACTTAGGCGATCGCGTTCGGGCGCCATTTTTAAGCAGTGCAGTGCAGGATTCAGCGTCTGTAGCATTCTCTCGAGAGGATGCGACGGCGCTGGACGGCAGTCCCACTTTCCCCTCAGACGTCTGCCGCGGAAAGCACAAGGAAGCTGTGAACTAGCTGGGCATCGGTGGTTCAGTGGTAGAATGCTCGCCTGCCACGCGGGCGGCCCGGGTTCGATTCCCGGCCGATGCATTATTTTGTTTTTTCTCCGATAGTGGTGCTGCGTGTCTTTCGCACTCGAACTGCGTGAGCCATGAGAATGAACCGCGGGATTTCCGTGTGGAAATAACCAAACATGCAGCGCGCACGACTGCTTGTTTGGACTGTTGTGTGCTATTGTACATACTGGCGTCGGCCTAGCATCGCAAGTTGCCTGTCGCGCCGGGAATGCACGTGTAGCAACAGAAAAAAAATGAGCCAGGAAGTGCAGACTCTCTACCACTGGTATTTGGTACTTAGCGAGATTCCAGAAGGCGTGACGATCACCTGCCTCGGTAGCGCAGTAGGCAGCGCGTAAGTCTCATAATCTTAAGGTCGTGAGTTCGATCCTCACCCGGGGCATTTAATTTACTTTCGTCCACAGCTAAATAACGGCTCTGGGGCTTGCGAAGGAGCGAAACACTTTGTACTTTGTTATCCTCAAGGCTTCAACGACTCAGCGTGATAGCGTTTACTTCCCGTTACTACTACTTGCAGTTCTTATGTAAAATTTTCAAGAAAAAAAGTACTAGTAATGAAAAACTGAATCTCGTACGATATAACGTGTAAAGTCACACAATGTATGACCTGCTGTATGATGACAGGCAGCAGGTATTTACTTGCGAAATAAGTAAATAAATATTACTACTTACAGCTTTGCTTTTCCTCCTACCCCTGTAACAACGAGGCATAAATGCGACAAGCGACCGTACGAACGGTCGAATGAAACGGCCACATCCGGTGTGGTCTAGTGGCTAGGATACCTGGCTTTCACCCAGGAGGCCCGGGTTCGATTCCCGGTACCGGAACGGAATTTTTTCCACACGAATCGTGACAAGTTTGAGCTGTCCGAGCGGCCGTTTCCCGTCCTGCTCGCAATATAGCTACTGTTTCGTGACCGTCAGCAGAATATATACTAGGGAAGCAGACACACGACGACCATAGAAATGGTGTATGTCTTCATGCCACCAGTTTCTAGCGTAGGGCTGAGCAACTGCATCTGCCGAGGCCCGTTAGCTCAGTTGGTTAGAGCGTCGTGCTAATAACGCGAAGGTCGTGGGTTCGATCCCCCCACGGGCCACTGTTCTTTTACCACTACGAAAAGGCAGCGCCGATTTCAGCTGGCGAGTGTGATGACCAAAAGATCATCACCCTGCGTGGAAGTTGACAGAGGATCCGAACGCGACTCGTCGGGAAGCGCTACAGCATTCACTCGGCAATGGCCATAATATCTTGAATACACTGGTTCTCAAGCGATAAAGAGAAAATGAAAGAAAATGTCCGATTGCCGATGCGTAACAACTTTGGCCCTTGTCAGTACTTGGGCGGGTGAGCGCATGGGAACACAGGGTACTATTGGCAGTTTTACTTCCTATTTTTGTTTCTCCTTTGTTTTCGGAGCTACAGCCCCATTCGGTCAGGGAGACGCCACCGTGAAATGAAGGGGGCGTGCTGTGTGTCCATCGCCTCGCCTCTCCTTACCTCTCTCAGTCGTTTCTCGTGCTTGTCGTTTTGATATAGGCCGATTTGAGAGCGTCAGCTCTCGCGTCAGCTGAGCAAAGTCGAGACAAGTCGAGACTCAAGGGGAATCGACGCACGCACTATAGGGTGGCCTGCAGCGATTAAGAGGGGGAAAGAAACATTAATTTAAGACGCGTGGCAAAGTACTCATACGCAAAAGAAAAAGCCGGCTGCGGTGGCCGGGAATCGAACCCGGATCAACTGCTTGGAAGGCAACTATGCTGACCATTACACCACCACCGCACCACGGTTTCCGTCCGCGCACGCCGCGCTGTGTCTGCTTCCCGCCTGTCGGCGGCGGCTCAAGGTGGTCGTAGCTGTAGGCGCATTACGGGGTAGGCGATCGCATCCAGACAGGCGTCTCTACGCACATTTCGCGTCCTTTGGCAAGAGTCGTCGCGTGCGTGCGCCGCAAGAGTACTTAGGCGATCGCGTTCGGGGCGCCATTTTTAAGCAGTGCAGTGCAGGATTCAGCGTCTGTAGCATTCTCTCGAGAGGATGCGACGGCGCTGGACGGCAGTCCCACTTTCCCCCTCAGACGTCTGCCGCGGAAAGCACAAGGAAGCTGTGGAACTAGCTGGGCATCGGTGGTTCAGTGGTAGAATGCTCGCCTGCCACGCGGGCGGCCCCGGGTTCGATTCCCGGCCGATGCATTATTTTGTTTTTTCTCCGATAGTGGTGCTGCGTGTCTTTCGCACTCGAACTGCGTGAGCCATGAGAATGAACCGCGGGATTTCCGTGTGGAAATAACCAAACATGCAGCGCGCACGACTGCTTGTTTGGACTGTTGTGTGCTATTGTACATACTGGCGTCGGCCTAGCATCGCAAGTTGCCTGTCGCGCCGGGAATGCACGTGTAGCAACAGAAAAAAAACGAGCCAGGAAGTGCAGGACTCTCTACCACTGGTATTTGGTACTTAGCGAGATTCCAGAAGGCGTGACGATCACCTGCCTCGGTAGCGCAGTAGGCAGCGCGTAAGTCTCATAATCTTAAGGTCGTGAGTTCGATCCTCACCCGGGGCATTTAATTTACTTTCGTCCACAGCTAAATAACGGCTCTGGGGCTTGCGAAGGAGCGAAACACTTTGTACTTTGTTATCCTCAAGGCTTCAACGACTCAGCGTGATAGCGTTTACTTCCCGTTACTACTACTTGCAGTTCTTATGTAAAATTTTCAAGAAAAAAAGTACTAGTAATGAAACTGAATCTCGTACGATATAACGTGTAAAGTCACACAATGTATGACCTGCTGTATGATGACAGGCAGCAGGTATTTACTTGCGAAATAAGTAAATAAATATTACTACTTACAGGCTTTGCTTTTCCTCCTACCCCTGTAACAACGAGGCATAAATGCGACAAGCGACCGTACGAACGGTCGAATGAAACGGCCACATCCGGTGTGGTCTAGTGGCTAGGATACCTGGCTTTCACCCAGGAGGCCCGGGTTCGATTCCCGGTACCGGAACGGAATTTTTTCCACACGAATCGTGACAAGTTTGAGCTGTCCGAGCGGCCGTTTCCCGTCCTGCTCGCAATATAGCTACTGTTTCGTGACCGTCAGCAGAATATATACTAGGGAAGCAGACACACGACGACCATAGAAATGGTGTATGTCTTCATGCCACCAGTTTCTAGCGTAGGGCTGAGCAACTGCATCTGCCGAGGCCCGTTAGCTCAGTTGGTTAGAGCGTCGTGCTAATAACGCGAAGGTCGTGGGGTTCGATCCCCCCACGGGCCACTGTTCTTTTACCACTACGAAAAGGCAGCGCCGATTTCAGCTGGCGAGTGTGATGACCAAAAGATCATCACCCTGCGTGGAAGTTGACAGAGGATCCGAACGCGACTCGTCGGGAAGCGCTACAGCATTCACTCGGCAATGGCCATAATATCTTGAATACACTGGTTCTCAAGCGATAAAGAGAAAATGAAAGAAAATGTCCGATTGCCGATGCGTAACAACTTTGGCCCTTGTCAGTACTTGGGCGGGTGAGCGCATGGGAACACAGGGTACTATTGGCAGTTTTACTTCCTATTTTTGTTTCTCCTTTGTTTTCGGAGCTACAGCCCCATTCGGTCAGGGAGACGCCACCGTGAAATGAAGGGGGCGTGCTGTGTGTCCATCGCCTCGCCTCTCCTTACCTCTCTCAGTCGTTTCTCGTGCTTGTCGTTTTGATATAGGCGATTTGAGAGCGTCAGCTCTCGCGTCAGCTGAGCAAAGTCGAGACAAGTCGAGACTCAAGGGGAATCGACGCACGCACTATAGGGTGGCCTGCAGCGATTAAGAGGGGGAAAGAAACATTAATTTAAAGACGCGTGGCAAAAGTACTCATACGCAAAAGAAAAAGCCGGCTGCGGTGGCCGGGAATCGAACCCGGATCAACTGCTTGGGAAGGCAACTATGCTGACCATTACACCACCACCGCACCACGGTTTCCGTCCGCGCACGCCGCGCTGTGTCTGCTTCCCCGCCTGTCGGCGGCGGCTCAAGGTGGTCGTAGCTGTAGGCGCATTACGGGGTAGGCGATCGCATCCAGACAGCGTCTCTACGCACATTTCGCGTCCTTTGGCAAGGAGTCGTCGCGTGCGTGCGCCGCAAGAGTACTTAGGCGATCGCGTTCGGGGCGCCCATTTTTAAGCAGTGCAGTGCAGGATTCAGCGTCTGTAGCATTCTCTCGAGAGGATGCGACGGCGCTGGACGGCAGTCCCCACTTTCCCCTCAGACGTCTGCCGCGGAAAGCACAAGGAAGCTGTGAACTAGCTGGGCATCGGTGGTTCAGTGGTAGAATGCTCGCCTGCCACGCGGGCGGCCCGGGTTCGATTCCCGGCCGATGCATTATTTTGTTTTTTCTCCGATAGTGGTGCTGCGTGTCTTTCGCACTCGAACTGCGTGAGCCATGAGAATGAACCGCGGGATTTCCGTGTGGAAATAACCAAACATGCAGCGCGCACGACTGCTTGTTTGGACTGTTGTGTGCTATTGTACATACTGGCGTCGGCCTAGCATCGCAAGTTGCCTGTCGCGCCGGGAATGCACGTGTAGCAACAGAAAAAAACGAGCCAGGAAGTGCAGACTCTCTACCACTGGTATTTGGTACTTAGCGAGATTCCAGAAGGCGTGACGATCACCTGCCTCGGTAGCGCAGTAGGCAGCGCGTAAGTCTCATAATCTTAAGGTCGTGAGTTCGATCCTCACCCGGGGCATTTAATTTACTTTCGTCCACAGCTAAATAACGGCTCTGGGGCTTGCGAAGGAGCGAAACACTTTGTACTTTGTTATCCTCAAGGCTTCAACGACTCAGCGTGATAGCGTTTACTTCCCGTTACTACTACTTGCAGTTCTTATGTAAAATTTTCAAGAAAAAAAGTACTAGTAATGAAACTGAATCTCGTACGATATAACGTGTAAAGTCACACAATGTATGACCTGCTGTATGATGACAGGCAGCAGGTATTTACTTGCGAAATAAGTAAATAAATATTACTACTTACAGCTTTGCTTTTCCTCCTACCCCTGTAACAACGAGGCATAAATGCGACAAGCGACCGTACGAACGGTCGAATGAAACGGCCACATCCGGTGTGGTCTAGTGGCTAGGATACCTGGCTTTCACCCAGGAGGCCCGGGTTCGATTCCCGGTACCGGAACGGAATTTTTTCCACACGAATCGTGACAAGTTTGAGCTGTCCGAGCGGCCGTTTCCCGTCCTGCTCGCAATATAGCTACTGTTTTCGTGACCGTCAGCAGAATATATACTAGGGAAGCAGACACACGACGACCATAGAAATGGTGTATGTCTTCATGCCACCAGTTTCTAGCGTAGGGCTGAGCAACTGCATCTGCCGAGGCCCGTTAGCTCAGTTGGTTAGAGCGTCGTGCTAATAACGCGAAGGTCGTGGGTTCGATCCCCCCCACGGGCCACTGTTCTTTTACCACTACGAAAAGGCAGCGCCGATTTCAGCTGGCGAGTGTGATGACCAAAAGATCATCACCCTGCGTGGAAGTTGACAGAGGATCCGAACGCGACTCGTCGGGAAGCGCTACAGCATTCACTCGGCAATGGCCATAATATCTTGAATACACTGGTTCTCAAGCGATAAAGAGAAAATGAAAGAAAATGTCCGATTGCCGATGCGTAACAACTTTGGCCCTTGTCAGTACTTGGGC